>NW_026057577.1:1088039-1182775 GCF_023721935.1 Panthera uncia | reverse complement strand
TGATCCAATGTATCATTCAGGGCCCTTGTTTCTTTATTGACCGTGTGTCTAGATGATCTATCCATTTCTGTAAGTGGGGTGTTAAAGTCCCCTGCAATGACCACATTGTTATCAATAATGTTGCTTATGTTTATGAGTAATTGTTTTATATATTTGGGGGCTCCGGTATTTGGCGCATAGACATTTATAATTGTTAGCTCTTCCTGATGGATAGACCCTGTGAATATTATATGATGCCCTTCTTCATCTCTTGTTACAGCCTTTAATTTAAAGTCTTGTTTGTCTGATATAAGTATGGCTACTCCAGCTTTCTTTTGGCTTCCAGTAGCATGATAAATAGTTCTCCATCCCCTCACTCTCAATCTAAAGGTGTCCTCAGATCTAAAATGAGTCTCTTGTAGACAGCAAATAGATGGGTCTTGTTTCTTTATCCATTCTGATACCCTATGTCTTTTGGTTGGTGCATTTAATCCATTTACATTCAGTGTTATTATAGAAAGATACGGGTTTAGAGTCATTGTGATGTCTGTATGTTTTATGCTTGTAGTGATGTCTCTGGTACTTTGTCTCACAGGATCTGCCTTAGGATCTCTTGTATGGCTGGTTTAGTGGTGACAAATTCTTTCAGTTTTTGTTTGTTTGGGAAGACCTTTATCTCTCCTTCTATTCTAAATGACAGACTTACTGGATAAAGGATTCTCGGCTGCATATTTTTTCTGTTTAGCATACTGAAGATATCGTGCCAAGCCTTTCTGGCCTGCCAAGTTTCAAAGGAGAGATCAGTCACGAGTCTTATAGGTCTCCCTTTATATGTTAGGGCACGTTTATCCTTTGCTGCTTTCAGAATTTTCTTTTTATCCTTGTATTTTGCCAGTTTCACTATAATATGTCGTGCAGAAGATCGATTCAAGTTACGTCTGAAGGGAGTTCTCTGTGTCTCTTGGATTTCAATGCCTTTCTCCTTCCCCAGTTCAGGGAAGTTCTCAGCTATATTTCTTCAAGTACCCCTTCAGCACCTTTCCCTCTCTCTTCCTCCTCTGGGATACCAATTATGCGTTTATTATTTCTTTTTAGTGTATCACTTAGTTCTCTAATTTTCCCCTCATACTCCTGGATTTTTTTATCTCTCTTTCTCTCAGCTTCCTCTTTTTCCATAACTTTATCTTCTAGTTCACCTATTCTCTCCTCTGCCTCTTCAATCCGAGCTGTCGTCGTTTCCATTTTGTTTTGCATTTCGTTTAAAGCGCTTTTCAGCTCCTCGTGACTGTTCCTTAGTCCCTTGATCTCTGTAGCAAGAGATTCTCTGCTCTCCTCTATACTGTTTTCAAGCCCAGCGATTAATTTTATGACTATTATTCTAAATTCACTTTCTGTTATATTATTTAAATCCTTTTTGATCAGTTCATTAGCTGTTGTTATTTCCTGGAGATTCTTCTGAGGGGAATTCTTCCGTTTGGTCATTTTGGATAGTCCCTGGAGTGGTGAGGACCTGCAGGGCACTTCCCCTGTGCTGTGGTGTATAACTGGAGTTGGTGGGCGGGGCCGCAGTCAGACCTGATGTCCGCCCCCAGCCCACCGCTGGAGCCACAGTCAGACTGGTGTGTGCCTTCTCTTCCCCTCTCCTAGGGGCGGGATTCACTGTGGGGTGGCGTGGCCCGTCTGGGCTACTTGCACACTGCCAGGCTTGTGGTGCTGGGGATCTGGCGTATTAGCTGGGGTGGGTAGGCAAGGTGCACGGGGGCAGGAGGGGCAGGCTTAGCTTGCTTCTCCTTAGGTGATCCACTTCAGGAGGGGCCCTGTGGCAGTGGGAGGGAGTCAGATCCGCTGCCAGAGGTTTGGCTCCGCAGAAGCACAGAGTTGGGTGTTTGCTCGGAGCGAGCAAGTTCCCTGGCAGGAACTGGTTCTCTTTGGGATTTTGGCTGGGGGATGGGCGGGGGAGAGGGCGCTGGCGAGCGCCTTTGTTCCCCTCCAAGCTGAGCTCTGCTGTCCGGGGGCTCAGCAGCTCTCCCTCCCTTTGTCCTCCAGCCTTCCCGCTTTCTGAGCAGAGCTGTTAACTTATGACCTCCCAGACGCTAAGTAGCCCTTGCTGTCGGAACACAGTCCATCCGGCCCCTCCACTTTTGCCAGCCAGACTCGGGGGCTCTGCTTGGCCGGCGAGCCGCCCCTCCACCCCGGCTCCCTCCCACCAGTCTGTGGAGCGCGCACCTCCTCGCTGCCCTTCCTACCCTCTTCCGTGGGCCTCTCGTCTGCGCTTGGCTCCAGAGACTCCGTTCTGCTAATCCTCTGGCGGTTTTCTGGGTTCTTTAGGCAGGTGTAGGTGGAATCTAAGTGATCAGCAGGACGCGCGGTGAGCCCAGCGTCCTCCTACACCGCCATCTTCCCTCCTTCTCTATATGTTCTTGAAATTCATCCATTTCTTCCCATTTTTACAACTTGTTGGCATATAGCTTTTTTCATAATATTCTAATTGTGTTTTTGTGGTGTTAGTGGATTTTTCTTGTCTCTCCTTGTGATTTTATTTATTTGAGTACTTTCTCCTATTTTTTTTGTTATGTTTTTGTTTTTGTTTTATTTTGTTTCAGAGAAAGAGAGTGCATGTGACTGGGGGTAGAGGGTCAGGCTCCATGCTCAGCCTGGAGCCCAACGTGGAACTCGATCCCATGACCAGACCTGAAATCAAGAGTCAGACACTCAACACACTGAGCCACCCAGACCCCATCTCCTTATTCCTTTTTGTTTTGATAATTCTAGCTAAAGGTTTATATATTGCATTAATTTGTTCAAAGAAGCAGCTACTGGTTTCATTGATCTGTTCTGGTGTTTTATGAGTTTCCAGATAATTTATTTCTTCTATAGTATTAATTATTTTCTTCCTTTTGCTGTCTTAGGCTTTGGCTGTTCTTTTCCTAACTCCTTTAGGTTAAGATTAGGTTATCTATTTGACATTTTTCTTGCTTCTTGAACATAAGTCTGTATTCTTATATACTTTTGTTTTAAGATTGTTTTTGCTGCATCTCAAAGGTTCTCAACAATTGTGTTTGCATTTTATTTCCATGTACTTCTAAATTTCTTGTTTGATTTACTGATGACCCATTCATTGTTTAATAGCATGTAATTTAGCCCTATGTATTTGTGGTCTTTCTAGATTTTTTCTTGCTGTTGACTTCAAGTTTCATCACATTATGGTCAGAAAATGTGCGTGGTCTGACTTCAAACTTCTTGAATTTTGTTGAAGCTTGTTTTGTGACCTAATATGTGGTCTTCTGGAAAATATCCAGTGTGCACTTGAAAAGAATGTGTATTACGCTCTTTTAGGATGGAATGTTGTGAATGTATCTGTTAAATCCATATGTTGCAGTGTATCATTCAAACCTATTGTTTCCTTGTTGATTTTCTCACTAGACAATACATCCTTTGATATAAGTGTAATGTTAAAGTCTCCTATTATTATTGTATTATTATCATCAACTAGTTCCTTTATGTTTGTTATTAACTGTTTTATGTATTTTGTTTCTCTCATGTTGGGTGCATAAATATTTACAATTGTCATATTTTCTTGTTGGATTGTCCTTTTTATTATTATATGGTATTCTTTGTCTCTTGTTAAAGTCTTTGTTTCAAATCTATTTTGTCTGATATGCCTATTGCTACTCCAGCTTCCTTTTGACATCCATTTGCATGATAAATGTTTCTCCATCCTCTCACTTTCATTTTGCAGATTTTAGGTCTAAAATGAGTCTCCTGCAGGCAATGTATAAATGGGTCTTGTCTTTTTATCCATTCTATCACTCTGTGGTTTTTGATTTGAACATTTACTCCATTATTTTCAAAGAAATTGTTGGTAGATGTGTATTTATTTCTAGTTTGTTACTAGTTTTGTGGTTTTTTTCCTCTGCTTTTCCCCAAATTCTTTTTCCTCTTGCTTTCTTTAATACTTTGCTAGTTTACTTTATGGGTGTAGTGGATTCCTTTATCTATATTCTTTGCCTATTTATTAGTGATTTTTGATTTGTGATTACATTAGGTTTGTATATAATATCTGCATATGGCAGTTTATATTAAGCTGATGGTCATTTATGTTTGAACCCATAAAGAGTTAAAAGAGTAAAAACTCTTTTCCTCCCCACATTTTAGGTAAATGGTGTTATATTTTATATCCTTTTATTTTTCAGTTCCTTAACAGATATTGTACAGAAATATTCATTTTTTTTTTCTGCTTTTGTGTTTCCTACATTCATATTGTCACTTATAGTCTTTTCTTTCACCCAAATAGTCTGTTTTTATATTTCCTGCAGGGCTGGTTTAGTGGTAATGAACTCCTTTAGTTTTTGCTTGTATGTGAAACTCTTTATGTCTTCCTCCATTATGGATGATAGCCCTTCTGGAGAGAGTATTGTGGGCTACAGATTTTCCCATTCAACACTTTGAATATATCATGTCACTACCTTCTGGCTTGGTAAATCTCGCCCTGATAACATTACAAGAATTCCCTTGTATGTTACTCTTTTCTTTGCCTTGCTGTTTTTTTTATATGAAATCTATTGTCAAATTGCTTTCCATACAACATCCAGTGCTCATCCCAACAGGTGCCCTCCTCAATATCCATCACCCACCCTCCCCTCCCTCCCACCCCCCATCAACCCTCAGATTGTTCTCAGTTTTTAAGAGTCTTTTATAGTTTGGCTTCCTCCCTGTCTAACTTTTTTTTTCCTTTCCCTCCCCCATGGTCTTCTGTTAAGTTTCTCAGGATCCACATAAGAGTGAAAACATATGGTATCTGTCTTTCTCTGTATGGCTTATTTCACTTAGCATAACACTCTCCAGTTCCATCCATGTTGCTACAAAAGGCCATATTTCATTCTTTCTCATTGCCAAGTAGTATTCCATTGTGCATACAAACCACAATTTCTTTATCCATTCATCAGTTGATGGACATTTAGGCTCTTTCCATAATTTGGCTATTGTTGAGAATGCTGCTATAAACATTGGGGTACAAGTGCCCCTATGCATCAGTACTCCTGTATCTTTGGGTAAATTCTTAGTAGTGCTATTGCTGGGTCATAGGGTAGATCTATTTTTAATTTTTTTTTAGGAACCTCCACACTGATTTCCAGAGTGGCTGCACCAGTTTGCATTCCCACCAACAATGCAAGAGGGTTTCCGTTTCTCCACATCCTCTCCAGCATCAATAGTCTCCTGATTTGTTCATTTTGGCCTCTCTGACTGGCATAAGGTGGTATCTGAGTGTGGTTTTGTTTTGTATTTCCCTGATGAAGAGCGACATTGAGCATCTTTTCATGTGCCTGTTGGCCATCTGGATGACTTCATTAGAGAAGTGTCTATTCATGTTTTCTGCCCATTTCTTCACGGATTATTCGTTTTTCGGGTGTGGAGTTTGGTGAGCTCTTTATAGATTTTGGAGACTAGCCCTTTGTCCAATATGTCATTTGCAAATATGTTTCCCCATTCCGTTGGTTGCCTTTTCATTTTGTTGATCATTTCCTTTGCAGTGCAGAAGCTTTCCTTCCACAGATTAAGGAAGTTTTCAGCTACTATTTATTCATATATATTCTCTGACTGCTTTTCTCTTCTTTTTTTTTTTTCCTGGGATTCCTTTAATACAACTGTTATTACATATGATGGAGTCACTGAGGTCACTAAGTCTATTCTGATTTTCTATAATTATTTTCTCTCTTTTGTTCAGCTTGATCCTTTATATGTCACTGATTTGTTTCTTGGATTCTTCCAGCCTGCTGTTCATTCTATCAAGCATGTTTCTTTTTTTTTTTTTTTAATTGAGTCAATTATCTCAGCTATGTTATTCCTTACCTCTGTGTTTAGGCTCTCCTTCATGTCTTCCACCTTTTCATTATGTCTAGAGAGTATCATTGTGATAATTACTTTACTTTATTATGTATATTACATATGTGTAGATATTATTTTTTTATTTTTATTTTTAAAAATATTTTTATTTATGTAATTACATCCAAGTTAGTTAGCATATAGTGCAACAATGATTTCAGGGGTAGATTCCTTAATTCTCTTTACCTATTTAATCCACCCCCCCACAACCCTTCCAGTAACCCTGTTTGTTCTCCATATTTAAATGTCTCTTATGTATTGTACCCCTCCCTCCTTTTATATTATTTTTGCTTCCCTTCCCTTGTGTTCTTCTTTTCTGTATCTTAAAGTCCTCATATGAGTGAAGTTATATGAGATTTCTCTCTCTGACTGACTAATTTCACTTAGCATAATACCCTCTAGTTCCATCCACGTAGTTGCAAAAGACAAGATTTCATTCTTTTTGATTTCTGAGTAATACTCCATTATATATATATATAAATAATATACTCCATTATATATACCCCTATATATATATTTATATACATATAATTTTTTATAAATATATATAATTCATATTTATATATATTTATAAATAAATTTATTATAATGTAAATATTTATATATAAATTTATTATAATATAACTTTATATATATAAATTTATTTGTATATAAATATAATATTCTTTATCCATTCATCCATTGACTGACATTTGGGCTCTTTCCATACTTTGGCTATTGTTGATAGAAGTGCTATCAACAGTAACATTGGGGTGCATGTGCCCCTTTGAAAGAGCATACCTGTATCCCTTGGATAAATATCTAGTAGTTCAACTGCTGGGTTGTAGGGTAGTTCTATTTTCAATTTTTTGTGGAACCTCCATACTGTTTTCTGGAGTGACTGCACCACCTTGCATTCCCACCAACAATGCAAAAGAGATCCTCTTTCTCCACATCCTTGCCAACATCTGTTGTTTCCCGAGTTGTTAATGTTAGCCATTCTGACAGGTGGGAGATGATATCTCACTGTGGTTTTGATTTGTATTTCCCTGATGATAAGTGATGTTGAACATTTTTTCATGTGTCAGTTAGCCATCCGGATGTCTTCCTTGGAGAAGTGTCTCTTCATGTCATTGGTCCATTTCTTCACTGGATTATTTGTTTTTTGGGTGTTGAATTTGATAAGTTCTTTACAGATTTTGGATACTAACCCTTTATCTGATATGTCACTTGCAAATATCTTCTCCCATTCTGTTGGTTGCCTTTTAGTTTTGCTGATTGTTTCCTTCACTGTGCAGAAGATTTTTATTTTTATGAGGTCCTAGTGGTTCATTTTTGGTTTTGTTTCCCTTGCCTCTGGAAATGTGTTGAGGAAGAAGTTGCTGTGGCCAAGATCAAAGAGTTTTTGCCTGCTTTCTCCTCGAGGATTTTGATGGCTTCCTGTCTTACATTGAGGTCTTTCATCCATTTTGAGTTTATTTTTGTGTATGGTGTAGGAAAGTGGTCGAGGTTCTTTCTTCTGCATGTCTCTGTCCAGTTTTCCCAGCACCACTTGCTGAAGAGACTGTCTTTATTCCATTGGATATTCTTTCCTGATTTGTCAAACATTAGTTGGCCATATGTTTGTGGGTCCATTTCTGCGTTCTCTATTCTGTTGCATTGATCTGAGTGTCTGTTCTTGTGCCAGTACCATTCTGTCTTGATGATTCAAGCTTTGTAGTATAGCTTGATGTCTGGGATTGTGATGCCTCCTGCTTTGGTTTTCTTCTTCAAGATTGCTTTGGCTATTCGGGGTCTTTTCTGGTTCCATACAAATTTTAGGATTCTTTGTTCTAGCTCTGTGAAGAATGCTGGTGTTACTTTGATAAGGATTGCATTGAATATGTAGATTGCTTTGGGTAGTATCGACATCTTAACAATACTTGTTCTTCCTATCCAGGAGCGTGGAATCTTTTTCCATTTTTTGTGTCTTCTTTGATTTCCAAACAGTCTTATTTTAGACCTAAAACATCTGTAGGTTGAAATTAAGAGATGGAGAACCATCTATCAAGCCAATGGACATCCAAAGAAAGTTGGAGTAGCCACAATTATTTCATACAATCTAGATTTTAACATAAAGACTGTAACAAGAAGGAAGAAGGGCATTATATAATAAGGTGTCTATCCACCAAGAAGATCTAACAATTATAAATATTTATGCCCCCAACATGTGACACCCAAATATATAAATCAATTAATCACAAACATAAGCACATTGATAATAATACCATTATATTATGGGAATTCAACACCCCATTTACAGCAATGGACAGAAAGTAGAAAATCAACAAGAAAGTAATGGTTTTGAATGTCACACACAGATGGACTAATAGATATATTCAGAAAATATCATCCTATGGCATCTGAATACACATTCTTCTCAAGTACACATGGAACAATCTACAGAATGGATCACATACTCAGTCACAAATCAGCCCTCAACAAAGTACACAAAAATCAAGATCATACCTTGCATATTTTCTGTCCACAATACTATGAAACCTGAAATCAACTACAAGGGAAAAAAAAATAAAGACTGTGAATACTTGGAGATTTGAGAACATCCTACTAAAGAATGAATGGGTTTACCAAGAAATTAAAAAGTACATGGAAGACAATGAAAATAAAACACAACAGCCCCAAACCTCTGGGATGCAGCAAAGGTGGTCTTAAGAGGGAAGTATATAACAATCCAGGCCTTGCTAAAAAAAGAAGGAAGGTCTCATACACACAACCTAACTTTACACTTAAACAAGCCCAAAACCAGCAGAAGGGAAATAATAAAGTTTAGAGCAGAAATCAATGATATCATTAAAAAAACCACAAACAAACAAACAAACAAAAAACAGTAGGACAGATCAAAGAAACCAGGAGCTGGTTCTTTTAAAGAATTAACAAAATATATAGGGGCATCTGGCTGGTTAGTCGGTTATAAGTCCGACTTTGGTTTAGGTCATGATTGCATGGTCTGTGAGTTTGAGCCCAGCATTGGGCTCTGTGCTGACAGCTCAGAGCCTGAAGCCTGCTTCAGATTCTGTGTCTCCCTCTCTCTCTGCCCCTCCCCCACTCACACTCTGTCTCTATCTCTCAAAAAATAATCATTAAAAAAATTAAAAACAAAAACAAAACAAACTTTATAAATCCCTAGCCAGATTTATCAAAAAGAAAAAGAACCCAAATAAAGAAAATCAAATGAAAGAGGAGAGATCACAACCAACACCACAGAAATAAAAATAATAATAAGAGAATAGTATATGCAATTATATGGGAACAAGTTGGGCAATCTGGAAGAAATTAGACAAATCCTAGAAATATATAAACTACCAAAACTGGAACAGGAAGAAATAGAAAATTTGAGCAGACCCATAGCCAGTGAATAAATTGAATCAGTAATCAAAAATTTCCCAAGAAACAAGAGTCCAGGGCCAGATGGCTTTCCACAGGAATTCTACCAAACATTTAATTTTTTTAAAATTTATTTATTTTGAGAGAGACAGAGACATCATGAGTGGGAAAGGGGAAGGTAGAGAGAGAGAGAGAGAGACAGAGAGAGAGAATCTTAAGCAGACTCTGCACTGCCAGCACAGAGCCCAATGTGGGGCTCAAACCCACAAAGCCATGAGATCATGACCTGAGCCAAAACCAAGAGTCAAATGTTTAACCGACTGAGCCACCCAGTGGCTCCAAGAAACTGACTCAACTATTGAGAAAAAAAAAAAAAAAGATTGTTATTAGAGGGGAGATAGGTGATGAGTATTTAAGGAGTGCACTTGTGATGAGCACACGATGTTGTAATGGAAGTGTTGAATCACTAGATTGTAGTCCTGAAACTAAAATCACACTAAATGCTAAATTAACTGGATTTAAATAAAAAAAATATAAAAAATCCTACTTCAGACATACATCAATATTCCAATAAAATGTAGAAATTTTATTTCTATATAGTTCCTATCCACTTACACAGTTTTGGCATTATTATCACACACACAGATTTGGTGTGTGTGTAGTAGAAAACCAACAATGTATAACAAGTATAAATTTATGGAGTTCCTTTTATAACTTTCTTATTTACCACTTCTGACTTTCTTCACTTCTTTATGGATTCATTTTGTCTTCTATTATTTCCTCCTTCAATAAAACTTTCCTCCTATCCACCTACTTTTGGTGTTACTGATAAATATGTTAAATTTTTATGTAAGCTTTAAAATAGCATTATATTATAGATTTTTAAATATATATTGGACATTTTCAAACCCTTATTCCTGAAGGTATCTCAGTGTCCAGTTTTTCCTCTCAGCCATTTTGATGACTCTATTGTTTTCCCCAAGTTATACATTTTGCTTAAAGTGGTAGAAAGTCATTCATTTATTTTTGACAAAGCTACTGCAACAAGTTTCATCAAATACTGTTTTTTTCTCCTGAGAGAATTTCATGTGTTGATACTTCAAGGAGACTAGACTCCAGACAGACCAAAACACAAAGACACAATTTCTTTTGAATAAAGTCCACTTAGTTCCCTCTTGAATCAGGACTTCAGACTAAGAAAATAGCCTGCCATCTTCAAGACTGCTGCTGAGTTCTGGGGAGGAGTATGGGGATAGGGTAAGTTAAGACACTACAAATCCTTGACATTGAGATTCAGTCACCTTCATCTTGATGAAGCATTTGCTTGGTTGTTGTAAACCATTGACTGTTTTCCCATATTCCAGCAGGTTTTTTTTTAACCAGTTTTTTCAGCATTTCTGTAGAAGGGCAGGCCATTGGAGCTTCTTCTTGTACTATTCTTGCTGATATCACCTTCTAGACCATTCTTTCTCGATTTGAAGTTTTGTTCACACTGATAGAGCAAATACTTCCTGGAAGTACCAGAACATGACCAGATGTGAATACCAGCCACAACAATTTTGGCATTGTACTTGGATATTGGTATTAGTCACACCTAATACTGGCTATTAGGCACAACTCTTTTCTATGTTTCCTATATGCCATTATGCCATTTGGTAATCGAGTGTTGCATAAGCAGTCTGTATTGGGACACGTTTTATGTAGGGCAGATAAATTGATCTAATTACTTGTCGGGAGGTTCCCCTATTTAATTCGTTTGTGATAGTCATTTCCAGAAAACACGCCTTTGTAAGAACCTTTCCTTATTTCTTTGTTTTGTTTTGTTTTGTGTTTTGTTTTGTTTTCAATATATGAAGTTTATTGTCAAATTGGTTTCCATACAACGCCCAGTGCTCATCCCAAAAGGTGCCCTCCTCAATACCCATCACCCATCCTCCCGTCCCTCCCATCCCACATCAACCCTCAGTTTCTTCTCAGTTTTTAAGAGTCTCTTATGCTTTGGCTCTCTCCCACTCTAACCTCTTTTTTTTTTTTTTCCTTTCCCTCCCCCATGGGTTTCTGTTACGTTTCTCAGGATCCACATAAGAGTGAAACCATATGGTATCTGTCTTTCTCTGTATGGCTTATTTCACTTAGCATAACATTCTCCAGTTCCATCCATGTTGCTACAAAGGGCCATATTTTGCTCTTTCTCATTGCCACATAGTACCCCATTGTGTATATACCACAATTTCTTTATCCATTCATCAGTTGATGGACATTTAGGCTCTTTCCATAATTTGGCTATTGTTGAGAGTGCTGCTATAAACATTGGGGTACAAGTGCCCCTATGCATCAGTACTCCTGTATCCCTTGGGTAAATTCCTAGCAGTGCTATTGCTGGGTCACAGGGTAGGACTATTTTTAATTTTCTGAGGAACCTCCACACTGCTTTCCAGAGTGGCTGCACCAATTTGCATTCCCACCAACAGTGCAAGAGGGTTCCCGTTTCTCCACATCCTCTCCAGCATCTATAGTCTCCTGATTTGTTCATTTTGGCCACTCTGACTGGCATGAGGTGATATCTGAGTGTGGTTTTGATTTGTATTTCCCTGATGAGGAGCGACGCTGAGCATCTTTTCATGTGCCTGTTGGCCATCCGGATGTCTTCTTTAGAGAAGTGTCTATTCATGTTTTCTGCCCATTTCTTCACTGGGTTATTTGTTTTTCGGGTGTGGAGTTTGGTGAGCTCTTTATAGATTTTGGATACTAGCCCTTTGTCCGATATGTCATTTGCAAAATGTTTTCCCATTCCATTGGTTGCCTTTTAGTTTTGTTGGTTGTTTCCTTTGCTGTGCAGAAGCTTTTTATCTTCATGAGGTCCTAGTAGTTCATTTTTGCTTTTAATTCCCTTGCCTTTGGGGATGTGTCAAGTAAGAAATTGCTGTGGCTGAGGTCAGAGAGGTCTTTTCCTGCTTTCTCCTCTAGGGTTTTGATGGTTTCCCGTATCACATTCAGGTCCTTTATCCATTTTGAGTTTATTTTTGTGAATGGTGTGAGAAAGTGGTCTAGTCTCAATCTTCTGCATGTTGCTGTCCAGTTCTCCCAGCACCATTTTTTAAAGAGACTGTCTTTTTTCCATTGGATGTTCTTTCCTGCTTTGTCAAAGATTAGTTGGCCATACGTTTGTGGGTCTAGTTCTGGGGTTTCTATTCTATTCCATTGGTCTATGTGTCTGTTTTTGTGCCACTACCATGTTGTCTTGATGATAACAGCTTTGTGGTCGAGGCTAAAGTCTGGGATTGTGATGCCTCCTGCTTTGGTCTTCTTCAAAATTACTTTGGCTATTCGGGGCCTTTTGTGGTTCCGTATGAATTTTAGGAATGCTTGTTCTAGTTTTGAGAAGAATGTTGGTGCAATTTTGATTGGGATTGCATTGAATGTGTAGATAGCTTTGGGTAGTATTTATATTTTGACAATATTTATTCTTCCAATCCATGAGCACGGAATGTTTTTCCATTTCTTTATATCTTCTTCAATTTCCTTCATAAGATTTCTATAGTTCTCAGCATACAGATCTTGTACATCTTTGGTTAGATTTATTCCTAGGTATTTTATGCTTCTTGGTGCAGTTGTGAATGGGATCAGTTTCTTTATTTGTCTTTCTGTTGCTTCATTATTAGTGTATAAGAATGCAACTGGTTTCTGTACATTGATTTTGTAACCTGCAACTTTGCTAAATTCATGTATCAGTTTTAGCAGACTTCTGGTGGAGTCTATCAGATTTTCCATGTATAATATCATGTCATCTGCAAAAAGTGAAAGCTTAACTTCATCTTTGCCAATTTTGATTCCTTTGATTTCCTTTTGTTGTCTGATTGCTGATGCTAGCACTTCCAACACTATGTTAAACAATAGCAGTGAGAGTGGACATCGCTGTCATGTTCCTGATCTCAGGGAAAAAGCTCTCAGTTTTTCCCCGTTGAGGATGATGTTAGCTGTGGGCTTTTCATAAATGGCTTTTATGATGCTTAAGTATGTTCCTTCTATCCCAACTTTCTCAAGGGTTTTTATTAAGAAAGTTGCGGGATTTTGTCAAAGGCTTTTTCTGCATCGATTGACAGGATCATATGGTTCTTCTCTTTTCTTTTATTAATGTGATGTATCACATTGTTTGATTTGCGAATGTTGAACTAGCCCTGCATCCCAGGAATGAATCCCACTTGAGCATGGTGAATAATTCTTTTTATATGCTGTTGAATTCTATTTGCTAGTACCTTATTGAGAATTTTTGCATCCACATTCTTCAGGGATATTGGCCTGTAGTTCTCTTTTTTTACTGGGTCTCTGTCTGGTTTAGGAATCAAAGTAATACTGGCTTCATAGAATGAGTCTGGAAGTTTTCCTTCCCTTTCTATTTCTTGGAATAGCTTGAGAAGGATAGGTATTATCTCTGCTTTAAACGTCTGGTAGAACTCCCCTGGGAAGCCATCTGGTCCTGGACTCTTATTTGTTGGGAGATTTTGATAACTGATTCAATTTCTTCGCTGGTTATGGGTCTGTTCAAGCTTTCTATTTCCTCCTGATTGAGTTTTGGAAGCGTGTGGGTGTTTAGGAATTTGTCCATTTCTTCCAGGTTGTCCAATTTGTTGGCATATAATTTTTCATAGTATTCCCTGATAATTGCTTGTATATATGAGGGAGTGGTTGTAATGATTCCCTTTTCATTCATTATTTTATCTATTTGGGTCATCTATCTTCTCTTTTTGAGAAGCCTGGCTAGAGGTTTATCAATTTTGTTCATTTTTTCAAAAAAACCCAACTCTTGGTTTCATTGATCTGCTCTACAGTTTTTTTAGATTCTATATTGTTTATTTCTGCTCTGATCTTTATTATTTCTCTTCTTCTGCTGGATTTAGTCTGTCTTTGCTGTTCTGCTCCTATTTCCTTTAGGTGTGCTGTTAGATTTTGTATTTGGGATTTTTCTTGTTTCTTGAGATAGGCCTGGATTGCAATGTATTTTCCTCTCAGGACTGCCTTCGCTGCATCCCAAAGCATTTGGATTGTTGTTTTTTCATTTTCATTTGCTTCCATATATTTTTTTAATTTCTTCTCTAATTGCCTGGTTGACCTATTAATTCTTTAGTAGTGTGTTCTTTAACCTCCATGCTTTTGGAGGTTTTCCAGACTTTTTCCTGTGGTTGATTTCAAGCTTCATAGCATTGTGGTCTGAAAGTATGCATGGTATGATTTCAATTCTTGTATACTTATGAAAGGCTGTTTTGTGACCCAGTATGTGATCTATCTTGGAGAATGTTCCCTGTGCACTTGAGAAGAAAGCATATTCTGTTGCTTTGGGATGCAGAGTTCTAAATATATCTGTCAAGTCCATTTGATCCAATGTATCATTCAGGGCCCTTGTTTCTTTATTGACCGTGTGTCTAGATGATCTATCCATTTCTGTAAGTGGAGTGTTAAAGTCCCCTGCAATTACCACATTCTTATCAATAAGTTTGCTTATGTTTGTGAGTAATCGTTTTATATATTTGGGGTCTCCTGTATTCGGCGCATAGACATTTATAATTGTCAGCTCTTCCTGATGGATAGACCCTGTGATTATTCTATAATGCCCTTCTTCATCTCTTGTTACAGCCTTTAATTTAAAGTCTAGTTTGTCTGATATAAGTATGGCTAATCCAGCTTTCTTTTGACTTCCAGTGGCATGATAAATAGTTTTCCATCCCCTCACACTCAATCTGAAGGTGTCCTCAGGTGTAAAATGAGTCTCTTGTAGACAGCAAATAGATGGGTCTTGTTTTTTTTTATCCATTCTGATACCCTATGTCTTTTGGTTGGCGCATTTAGGCCATTTACATTCAGTGTTATTATAGAAAGATATGGGTTTAGAGTCATTGTGATGTCCGTAGGTTTCATGCTTGTAGCGATGTCTCTGGTACTTTGTTTCACAGGATCTGCCTTAAGATCTCTTGTAGGGTTGGTTTAGTGGTGATGAATTCCTTCAGTTTTTGTTTGTTTGGGAAGACCTTTATCTCTTCTTCTATTCTAAATGACAGACTTGCTGGATAAAGGATTCTCGGCTGCATATTTTTTTCTGTTCATCACATTGAAGATCTCCTGCCATTCCTTTCTGGCCTGCTAAGTTTCAGTAGAGAGATCAGTCACGAGTCTTATAGGTCTCCCTTTATATGTTAGAGCATGTTTATGTCTATCTGCTTTTGGAATTTTCTCTTTATCCTTGTATTTTGCCAGTTTCACTATGATATGTTGTGCAGAAGATCGATTCAAGTTACATCTGAAGGGAGTTCTCTGTCCCTCTTGGATTTCAATGCCCTTTTCCTTCCCCAGATCCGGGAAGTTCTCAGCTATTATTTCTTCAAGTACACCTACAGAACTTTTCCCTCTCTCTTCCTTCTCTGGAATACCAATTATTCATAGATTATTTCTCTTTTGTGCATCACTTAGTTCTCTAATTTTCCCCTCATACTCCTGGATTTTTTTATCTCTCTTTTTCTTAGCTTCTTCTTTTTCCATACTTTTATCTTCTAGTTCACCTATTCTCTGCTCTGCCTCTTCAATCTGAGCTGTGGTTGTCTCCATTTTATTTTTCAGCTCGTTGATAGCTTTTTTTAGCTCCTCCTGGCTGTTCCTTAGTCCCTTGATCTCTGTAGCAAGAGATCCTCTGCTGTCCTTTATACTGTTTTCAAGGCCAGCGATTAATTTTATGACTATTATTCTAAATTCACTTTCTGTTATATTGTTTAAATCATTTTTGATCAGTTCGTTAGCTGTTGTTACTTCCTGGACGTTTTTGTGAGGGGAATTCTTCCGTTTCATCATTTTGGATAGTCCCTGGACTGGTGTGGGACTTTGGGGCACTTCCCTGTGCTGTCTTGACTAACTTGCGTTGGCCGGCGGGGCCGCAGTCAGACCTGATGTGTGCCCCCAGCCCACCGCTGGGGCCATAGTCAGACTGGTGTGTACCTTCTCTTCCCCTCTTCTAGGGGCGGGATTCACTGTGGGGTGGCGTGACCCGTCTGGGCTACTTGCACACTGCCAGGCTTGTGGTGCTGGGGATCTGGCTTGTCAGCTGGGGTGGATTGGCAAGTTATACAGGGGTGGGAGGGGCAGGTTCAGCTCACTTTTCCTTCGGAGATCCACTTTGTGAGGGGCCCTGTGGCACCTGGAGGGAGTCAGACCCACCAGAGGGACAGATCCGCAGAAGCACAGTGTTGGGTGTTTGTGAGGTGCAAGCAAGTTCCCTGGCAGGAACTGGTTCCCTTTGGGATTTGGGCTGGGGGATGGGTGAGGGAGATGGTGCTGGCAAGTGCCTTTGTTCCCCGCCAAGCTGAGCTCTGTTGTCCGGGGCTCAACAACTCTCTCTCCTGTTGTCCTTCAGTCCTCCCATTCTCAGAGCAGAGCTGTTAGCTTTTAACCTTCCAGATGTCAAGTCCCTCTTGCCGTCGGAACACAATCTGTCTGGCCCCTCCGCTTTTGCAAGCCAGACTCAAGGGGCTCTGCTTGGCCAGCGGGCTGCCCCTCCGCCCCGGCTCCCTCCAGCCAGTCTGTGTAGCACGCACTGCCTCACCGCCCTTCCTACCCTCTTCTGTGGGCCTCTCATCTGTGCTTGGCTCCGGAGACTCTGTTCTGCTAGTCTTCTGGCAGTTTTCTGGGTTATTTAGGCAGGTGTAGGTGGAATCTAAGTGATCAGCAGGACGCGGTGAGCCCAGCGTCCTCCTATGCCGCCATCTTCCCCAGCCTGGCGGAACCTTTCCTTATTTCTTAGAATACCTTCTATGTTTCTCCTCTCTATATTTACCTGGGGTCAAGAAGACCCCTAATTTCTGGAAGTACAACACATGGAACTGTTCAAGATGATTCCTTTAGTGTCTTTGCAACTTTTAGATGGTCTGTATGTACATGATCCAGAGGCAAGCCACAGAGTGACAATGAAAGCCAACTTTGGGAAGTGGGTGGGTACCAACTCCCTGTAGGCTGAGATGATCACTACTCCACATCCATCTGTAAGCAAACATCTCCATCATTTACAGGAAAGGAAAAGTCTTATCTCCAATTCCCCTGTCTCCAAGTGGCCATCAGCCTCTTTCCAAACTTGCATGCTCTTTGATTTCCCTTCTGTATAAACCTAAAGATACCTGTAGCTCACTCAGACACCAAATTTACCACCATGTAGGCAACAGTTATTGCATTAACAAACACTGCTGCTTTGTTTCTAACTACCCAATGAAGTTATTTTTTCTTTATATTTCTCTTTCTAAGAACCCCCTTTTTAAACAATGCATAATTGTGGTTGACATATTTACCATGTAAATTTTGGAGCACAAGAACCCCATGGAAAATTGGCTCAGCAGAAATGACACATGTAAATACATGTAGTTCAGCCAACATTTACTTATTTCAGATAAAGGATGTAACAGGTAGGGAAACGATCTGGGCTCCTCAGAACTTTCCTTTCATCCAAACTGCTAGGAACTGTATGCCTAACACTTTCATTTCCTATCAACTCAGACAGTGGTTTTATCAATGTCCTAACCTCAGTCTGTCAACCACACAATAAACTGTCTTCTTATGGCTTGGATGATACCTACCTTCTGGGATATGTGTGAGATTTCCAACTGTGCCATAGGACCAAGGGCTGTAGAATAGGGGTTATCCTACTGTACTACACCATTTCACCTCAGGGCTTTCTGAACTCCAGGTTGGCTGTAAATATCCAGGACTCACCACATGTTCTCCCAAAGCACAACTACTCTGATCCAGAGGGACACCTGATCTGGTGGCTACACCAATCCTAGACTGAGGTAAGCTATAACAGCTCAATCATCTAATAAATTCTCTCCACATCCATGTCCATAACTGCAATGGGGAATCTCTTGCTGTCACAGCATCTTGTTGTTGCTGACCTACCTACCTTGGGAACATTGGGCTCCCTTTCTAAAGGACTGTCAAAACAACAAGTGCATCATTCCCAGGTTTAAAGACATGACATGCTCTCCCATCTCTTCTATGCACATTCTGTGTTTTTATCTTTATTCTGAGAGAGCCTTGGTGAGTGGGCGTTCCTAGGAATCCTGATGGGCAGGTGGGCAAGAAACTTTAGTGAACATCCTTGTATGAAGGAGGGAAGAGGGTAAAGACATAGGTCTATGTTTAAAGGGAGCCAGTCCTGGGGAGACTGGGTGGCTGAGTTGGTTAAGCTCAGGCCATGATCTTGTGGTTCCTGGGTTCATGTCCCGCATCAGGCTCTGCACTAACAGCTCAGAGCCTGGAGCCTGCTTCTGATTCTGTGTCTCTCTCTCTCTCTCTGCCCCTCCCTGGCTCACGATCTCACTCTCTCTCTCTCTCTCTCTCTCAAAACATTAAACATTAAAGATAATGATAATAATAAATAAAGGGAGCCAATCCTAAGCTGTAATTGGAAGTGTTGCATGTCCCTGTTTGGCACTTCTCCTGATCATTTCTGTCCCCTGTTCCCTCAGGTGCAGCACTAAAGGCATGATCACTGTTTTCCTCTCACATGATTAGACAGTCATGCTGAAATCTGGAAGAAATTCAAGCAACTAACAGAAAACAGAATTAATTAATGTCTGGGGAAAAATACCCAAAGGACAAATGTCACAGGGCCCCCACATCAGCTACATAACTGAAGACAGTTTTCATCAGACATTTCCCTTGCCTGATGCACAGTGTTGTATTTATTCTTTATTTCCTGGAGAGTCACAGCCCAGCTATAATGTGGCATCCATCAGTCAGGCTGTGTTTTCTTCCATGAATATTATGTAAATCACAGGGTATGTTTTCCACAAAGTATAGGCCTGATTCCTATAAGGAGGCTACTTTTTCTGAGGTAATACTTACTGAGCATAAGCATGTTTATAAACTGGCTGTTATCTTGGAACAGATAATCTGGTCTTTGCCCAGCAGGAAGTGAAGTTCACATTCAGATCAGGAGTTAGCTGTACTTTCTTCAGCATTTTACATGGTTTTCATTTCCATAGGCCCTGAAGATTCAATTAGGGGATTCCAGACCTGTAATCTGAACAAAGTATTGGTTCTTTATGGAGACAGTAAACAGGAGTCGGGACTAGAGACCTCATCTGTAGGTTGGGCCTCGGCTGGAAGACAGGCATTGGGGCAAACAGGGAGGAAAGACCGCCAAGCCATGTCCATCCCACCTGCCGCACATTTACTCCTTCAACATCATCTCATATGCTACATTCCTAACTTGATTCTCAGTCAAGATGAGAAAGGGTAGTATGATTATAGGTGTAGGTGGTCCTGGATGCAATGGGAGCTGGAGGGGTCAGAAAGCCTGGGTGAGAGGGACAAAGAGGAAATCATAGCTATGTTGGTCTATCACAGGTAGGTTACAGCACATGGACTCTGGGAGTTACTGGTCCAAATGGAACTCGGTGCTTGTCATCCACCTGATCTTAGTCACATGAGGTAACCTTTGTGCTGGAGTCTTCCATCTGCAAAATAACACCTACACACTATTTATGAGAGTAATTAGTATGTGCAAAGTACTTAAAACAATGACCTCCTCTTAAGTTAACGATCTTGTAGTTAACATATAACTATAAGTTAACTGTAAGTTAACTAACTATAACTATAGTTAACTATCACTATTTCAGCTCTTATCTGTCCTAGAGATTGGACCTTGGTTTTGTGCAGAAATTTATTTGAAATTTAAAAATTAATTATTCTTTGCCACTCAAATTTTGGTGAAAAATAGTGTAATTCTGTTATCATCTTGTTCAAGAAAAGAACCAGGCAGAATCAAACCTAAACCATCCAAATAAAATGAAAATTAGCCTCCAGAGAAGATTAGATAATAGATCTTCATGCATTTTAGCATCTATCAATCCTGGCTCATTTAAGACCAATTTATGGTTATGTTTTGGGAAAATCAAGAGTTATTTTCCCCATAAGTGGATTTAAGAAATACCACAATTATAACTCACAGGTTAGTGTTTAAGATAGTTTTTCTGGGATTCTTAGGAGAGAACCCTAATGGTTTGCTTCCTCCCTTTTTTACACTATATATCCTCCTCTCGCTCTTCCCACTCCCCTCCCTGTTAAGTATGAGATATTATTGTGTTTCAGCCAGTATTTATTAGCACTGAGATTAAAAGATGAATAAATCAGTCAAATTTCTCTTAGTCTGGGCTCAGGAGATGAGATAGTGAACAAATGACATAAATGACTATTACCTATGTATAGTTAGGTTCTATGAGAGTCTAGATGGAGACTAATACCTTGTATAGTTATTGTGGGCTGCCCATCTACCTAAGAATATGTAATTTCAAAAACCAGTCAGTATTTTTGGTCAAAACTAGTTTTTCTTAAAAGTTAAAGACATCCTTTGTAGAATACTTCCAAAGGGCTTTTCCATATTAGCATGTAATATTATTTGAAAATGGAATTGATCTTGGAGGAAATACCTCATAAGCTCTTTCTTTAGAGAGATAACTGTATAAATCAGACTCTAAGACCAGAGAGGCAGAGCAAGAGTGAAAAGAGTCCTACAAAAGACACAGGACAGCCAGCGGAGTTAGAAGGGTTTCTTGTCGACACAGGATACAAAGGAGAAAGGACAACAGAGGCCAGATACTTATATCCCTATCTCATCATCCCAATTTTGAGAAGGAGGCCAAATTCTATTTCATCTATATTAGCACTAGAAGTCTCTACAATTACAACCAGGGTCATAAGAGCATACTGATACTCATCCAAATGGTTAACATTACCCATGTGCAGGCTTCCATGTGGTCAAAATTTATCCAAATTAACTTCACATGTTTCCTATTCATTTGGATATGTTGAAATAGTGTATATCATGAAATAAATTCATGTATCTTCATGGATCAGACAGAATTAAGAAAAAAAGGAGTGATATGGTCAGTGGGGATCATTATAGAGTATGGAGGCTGCAGTAAATGGGAGAGTAAGAAACCTTTTTTAAAAAAAAAAATTGTATGTCAATTATATTTCAATTTTTTGTCTACCATAGCCAAACTACAGAAACAGCCCAAGTGTCCATCAATAGATGAATAGATAAAAAAAAAAAAGAGGTCCTAGAGATTGGACCTTG
This sequence comes from Panthera uncia, assembly GCF_023721935.1. Lineage (NCBI taxonomy): Eukaryota > Metazoa > Chordata > Mammalia > Carnivora > Felidae > Panthera > Panthera uncia. The sequence goes on along the minus strand of NW_026057577.1, from coordinate 1,161,438 downwards.
TTTTTGTGCAGAAATTTATTTGAAATTTAAAAATTAATTATTCTTTGCCACTCAAATTTTGGTGAAAAACAGTGTAATTTTATTATCATCTTGTTCAAGAAGAGAACCAGGCAGAATCAAACCTAAACCCCACTGTTAAGCTATCTGGTCCTGGACTTTTGTTTGTTAGTAGTTTTTTTGAGTATCAGGTTTACAACCTGATCATTCAACAATTCTATACATTGATCATGTTCACCATGTAAGGGTAGTCACCATACATCGTTATTACAATCTTATTGACCACCTTCCCTAAGGTGTACTTTTAATATCATGACTTATTTATTTTATAACTGGAAGTTTGTACCTAAGTATATCTTTATTTATTTGCTCATCCCCTTACTTCACTGGCAACAACCAGTTTGTTCTCTGTAATTGAAAGTCTGCTTTTGTTTTTTTTCCCTAGATTTTACATATAAGTGAAATCATATGGTAATTGTCTTTCTCTATCTCACTTATTTCACTTAGCATAATATCCTCCATCCATATTGTTGCAAATGGCAAGATCTCTTCCTTCCTTCCTTCCTTCCTTCCTTCTTTCCTTCCTCTTTCTTTCTTTCTTCTTTCTTTCTTTCTTTCTTTCTTTCTTTCTTTCTTTCTTCTTTCTTTTTCTTTCTTATTTATTTCTGGCTTTTTAATATTCCATTGTAGCTATATATTACATCTTCTGTAGAATTCATCTACCAGTGGACATTTGGGTTACTTCCAAATTTTGGTTATTGCAAATAATGTGGCAATAAACATTAAATAAATATTTAAAAATAAATAAATATATAAACATAAAATAAATATTTAGCGTTTGATTTTCTGTAATAAATACCCAGTAGTAGAGCTACTAGGTCATATAGTATTTCCAATTTTAGCTTTTTGGAGAACATCCATTCTGTTTTCCACAAGTTGTACCAGTTTACATTTTCACCAAGAGACCAAATATTTTTATTTTCTTCACATCCTTACTACTTTGTTATTTCTTGTGTTTAATATTAGCCTTTCATACAGGTGGGAGGTGATATCTCATTTTGGTTTTGATTTGCACTTTCCTGAAGATTAGTGATGTTCAGTTTTCTTTCCATGTTTCTGTTGGCCATCTGAATGTCTTCTTTGACATAAAGAATGTTTATTCAGGTCCTATGCCCATTTTATATTCAGGTTGTTGTATTGGTGCTGAGTTGTATAGTTATTTTTAAACTTTGGATATTAATCCCTTATTGTGTATGCCATTTGCAAATAACACCTCCCATTTATTACATTGCTTTTTTGCTTGTTGATGATTTCCTTTGCCAAGCAAAAGCTTTTTAAAAAAACATTTTATTTTATTTATTTTATTTTTTATTTTTTAATTTTTTTAACGTTTATTTATATTTGAGACAGAGAGAGACAGAGCATGAACGGGGGAGGGTCACAGAGAGAGGGAGACACAGAATCTGAAACAGGCTCCAGGCTCTGAGCTGTCAGCACAGAGCCTGACGCGGGGCTCGAACCTACGGACCGTGAGATCATGACCTGAGCCGAAGTCGGACGCTTCACCGACCGAGCCACCCAGGTGTCCCAAAATATTTTATTTTAATTCTAATATAGTTAACATACAGTGTTATATTAGTTTTATATAGGCAATAAAGTGATTCCGCAAGTCCATACATGACCTGGTGCACATCAAAACAAGTGTACTCCTTAGTCCCCATTACTTATTTCACTTATCCCCACCAACCTCCCCCTCTGGTAACCATCAGTTTTTTCTCTATAGTTAAGAATATGTTTCCTGGTTTGTATCTCTCTCTTTTATTTTTCCTTTGCTTGTTTTGTTTCTTAGATTCCACATACGAGCGAAATCATACCATATTTGTCTTTCTCTTATTTTGCTTAGCAGTATATTCTCTAGCTTCATCTATGTAATTGCAAATGGCAAGATATCCTTTTTTAATGCCAGAACAATAATCCATTGTACATATATATGTTGCTTCTTTTTTTTAACGTTTATTTATTTTTGAGAGAAAGATACAGAGTGTGAGGGGGAGAGGGACAGAGAGAGAGGGAGACACAGAATCGGAAGCAGGCTCCAGGCTCTGAGCTGTCAGCACAGAGTTCGACGCGGGGCCCAAACTCATGAACCATGAGATCATGATGTGAGCTGAAGTTGGACGCTGAACCAACTGAGCCACCCAGGTGCCCCAGTTTTTGAGGTGACAAAGATATTCCAGAACTACATAAGGGTGAAAAAAGAGAAAGAACTTAATTTTTAATAAAAAAAAAACATTAAAAAATCAATACCACCGAAATACAAGCAATTATAATAATATATCATAAAATTTGTATTTCAACAGATTAGACAATCTACAAGAAATAAATTTCTAGAAACATGCAATATTCCAAAACTGAAAAGGAAATGATGGAAAATTTGAACAGATCAATTACTATTAATGAAATTCAATTGAAACTCAAAAAAACTACTAACAAACAAAAGTCCAGGACCAGATAGCTTAACAGTGGGGTTTAGGTTTGATTCTGCCTGGTTCTCTTCTTGAACAAGATGATAATAAAATTAACTATTTTTCACCAAAATTTGAGTGGCAAAGAATAATTAATTTTTAAATTTCAAATAAATTTCTGCACAAAAACAAGGTCCAATCTCTAGGACCTCTTTTTTTTTTTATTTATTCATCTATTGATAGACACTTGGCCTGTTTCTGTTGATTGGCTATGGTAGACAATGCTGCTATAAACATGGGTGCATGTATCCCTTTGAATTAGTGGTTTTGTATTTTGGGGGTAAATATCCAGTAGTGCAATTACTTCTATTTTTAACTTTTTGAGGAAACTCCATACTGTTTTCCAGAGTGCCTGTATCACTTTATATTCACAATAGTGAAAGAGGGTTCCTTTTCCTCCACATACTCACAAATACCTGTTGTTTCTAGTGTTGTTGATTTTAACCATTCTAACAGGTGTAGGTGACATCTCATTGCAGTTTTGATTTGCATTTCCCTGATGATGAGTGATTTTGAACACCTTTTCAAGTGTCTGTTGGCCATATGGATGTCTTCTCTGAAGAAATACGTGTTGTCTTCTGCCCATTTTTAGTTGGATTATTTATTTTTTGGGGTTTGGAGTTGTATCAGTTCTTTATGCATTTTGGATCCTAACTCTTTATTGGATATGTCATTTGCAAATATCTTCTCCCAATCGGTAGGTTGCCTTTTAGTTTTTTTTTTTTTGACTGTTTCTTTTGCTGTGCAGAAGCTTTTTATTTTGATGTAGTCCAAACAGTTTGTTTTTTAAATATTTATTTATCTATTTATCTGTTTTTTCAAGTTTTTATTTAAATTCAAGTTAGTTGACATATAGTGTAATATTAGTTTCAGGTGTACAATTTAATTATTCAAGACTTAAATACAATAGCCAGTGCTCATTGCAAGTGCATCCCGTCACTTATGTATGTATTTATTTAATTTAAATTCCAGTTAGTTAACTTACAGTGTAATATTAGTTTCAGGTGTTCAATTTAGTGACTTAACACTTAGATACAACACTGGTGCTCATTACAAGTGTACTCTTTAATCCTCATCATGTATGTATGTATGCCTGAAATGACTTGTCCATAAATATGTTGCAAGGCCAATGTTCAACAGATTGTCATCTATGTTTTCTTTGAGGAGATTTATGATTTCAGGTCTCACATTTAGGAGTTTAATACATTTTGAGTTCATTTTTGTGTGGGCTGTAAGAGTATGGTCAACTTTTGTTTGTTTTTTTTTTGTTCATGTGTTCGTTTCATTGTATTAACACGATTTATTGTAGAGACTGTCTTTCCTCCGTTGTATATTTGGTTTCCTTTGTCATAAATTAATTGACCATATAGGTGTGAGTTTATTTCTGGGTTCTCTATTCTGTTCCACTTATCTGTGTCTATTTTTGTTATAATACTATAATGCGTTGATTACTATAGCTTTACAATATTTCTTGAAATGTGAGATTGTTATACTTTCAGTTTTTTTCTTCCTTATGAAGATTTCTTTGGCTTTGGAAGACTTTTGTGGTTCCATACAAATTTCAGGATTATTTGTTCTGTTCTCTTAAAAATATTATTGGTATTTTTATGGGGATTGCATTGACTCTGTGGGTTGTCTTGGTATTCTTGACATGTTAGCAATATTAATATTTCCAATACATGAGTATGATATGTCTTTCCATTTGTACCACTTCTTTCACTAACGTCTTATAGTTTTCATCATATAGGTATTTCATCTCCTTGATTAAATTTATTTCTAGGTATATTTTTTTTTTGGTAAAATTATAAATGTGATTGTTTTCTTAATTTTTCTTTCTCTTACTTTCTTCTTAGTGTATAATAATGCAACAGATTTTTGTATGAAATTTTTAATTTTTAATTTTTAAAGATTGTTTATTTATTTTGAGAAAGAGAAAGAGAAAGTGTGCACAGAAGTTCAGGAGGGGTAGAGAGAGAGGAAGAGAGACAATCCCAAGCAGGATCTGCACTGCCAGCACAGAGCCTGACATGGGGCTCAATCCCCTAAACTGTGAGATCATGACCTGAGCTGAAACCAAAAGTTAGATGCTTGACTGAGCCACCCAGGTGCCCCATTATTTCAAAATTTTACCAAATTTATTCATCAGTTATAATAGTTTTTGGTAAAGTCTTCAGGGTTTACTATAGATAATATCATGTCATCTGAAACTGAGTTTTTTTCTTTCTTACCAATTTGAATTTTTTTTTTTCTTGATTGCTGCTCCTAGAACTTCCAGTACCATATTGAATAAAAGTGGTGAGAGTGAACATCCTTGTCTTATTCTTGACCTGAGAGGGAAAGATTTCAATTTTTCTTCGAGTATGATGTTAGTTGTGGGTTTTTATATATTGCTTTTGGTATGTTGAAGTATGTTTACTATAAACCCACTTTGTTGACAGTTTTTATCATGAATGGATGCTGTATTTTGTAAAATGCTTTTCTGCTTCTGGTGAGATTTTTTTTTTATCCTTTCTCTGTTTAATATGATGTATCACATTGATTAATTTGTGATATTGACCCACCATTGCATCCTTGGAATAAATTCCACTTGACTGTGGTAAATGATAATTGTGATGTATTGTTGATTGCATTTTGTTAACATTTTGGTGAGAATTTTCACATCTACTTTATCAGAGATACTAGCTTGTAGTTTCCTTCCTTCCTTCCTTTCTTCTTTTGTCTTTTCTTTTCTTTTTTTCTCTTCTTTTGTTAGTGTCTTCATCTAGTTTTGGCAACAGGGTAATGCTGGCCTCATAAAATGAATTTGGAAGTTTTCCCCTCCTCTTTTATTTCTTGGAATATTGAGACTAGTACAATTTAACTCTTCTTTAAAAGCTTGGTAGATTCAACTGTTAAGCTATCTGGTCCTGGACTTTCGTTTGTTAGTAGTTTTTTTGAGTATCAATTTAATTTCATTACTAGTAATTGATCTGTTCAAATTCTCCACTGTTTCCTTTTCAGTTTTGGAATATTGCATGTTTCTAGAAATTTATTCATTTCTTCTAGATTGTCTAATCTGTTGACATACAAATTTTATAATATATTATAATTGCTTGTATTTCAGTGGTATTGATTTTTTTAATTAAAAATTAAGTCCTTTCTCTTTTTTTTTCATAATAAGAGTGAATAAAGGTTTGTCATTTTTGTTAATCTTTTCAAAGAATCAGATATTGGTTTCATTGCTCTTTTATATGTCTCTATTACATATATATCTACTATAATATTTATTATTTCTTTCCTTCTACTAAATTTAGGCTCTGTTTCCTCTTTTTCCTAGTTCTTTTAGAGGTATGGTTAAGTTGTTTATGTGAGATTTCTCCAGTTTTTGGTAAACCTGTATAGTATAAACTACCTTTCTGAATTGCTTATGCTATGTTCCAAAGATTATGTATCATTTTGTTTACATTTTCACTTGTTTTCATGTATTTTTAAATTTTATTATTCATTCATTCATTCATTCATTACTAGTATGCTGTGTAGCCTCCATTTGTTTTCATTTTATTCCAGATTTTTCCTGAAATTGATTTCTAATTTCATACGTTTTTAGTCAAAAAACAGTTTTTTTTTTCTTTCCAAGATTTTTTTTAAAGTCAATTTAGTTGGCATATAGTATAGTCTTGTTTTCAGGAGTAGAATTTAGTGATTAATCACTTAAATATAACATCCAGTGTTCATCACAACAGGTGCCCTCCTTAATACCCATCACCCATTTACCCCATCCCCCCACCTATTTCCCCTTCAGCAATCCTGTTTGTTCTCTATAGTTAAGAGTCTCTTATGGTTTGCCTCCCTCTGTTTTTATCTTATATTGTTTTTCCTTCTCTTCCCTTATGTTCCTCTGTTTTATTTCTTAAATTCCACATATGAGTAAAATCATATGGTATTTGTCTCTCTCTGACTGAATTATTTTGATTGGAATAGTATACTCTAGTTCCATCCTTGCCATTGTAAATGGCAAGGTTCACTCTTTTTGATGACTAAGTATATATATATATATATATATATATATATATATATATACACAGCTCCACCACTTCTTTATCCATTCATCAGTCAATGGACATTTGGGCTCTCTCCATAATTTAACTATTGATAGCACTGCTGTAAACATTGGGGTGCATGTACCCCTTCAAATTAAATATTTTATATCCTTTGGATAAATGTATTTTATATCCTTTGGATAAATGCCTAGTAGTGCAACTGCTGGGTTGTAGGGTAGCACTGTCTTTAACTTTCTGAGGAGCCTCCACACTGTGTTCCAGAGTGACTGCACCAGTCTGCATTCCCACCAACATTGGAAGAGGATTCCCCTTTCTCTGCATCCTCACTGACATGTTACCTCCTGTGTTGTTAATTTTAGCCATTCTGACAGGCGTGAGGTGGTATGTCATTGTGGTTTTTATTTGTATTTCCTTAATGATGAATGATATTGAGTGTCTTTTCATGTGTCTTTTAGCCATCTGGATGTCTTCTTTCGAAAAATGTGTCTTCATGTCTTCTGCCCATTTCTTAACAGAGTTATTTGTTTTTTGGGTGTTGAGTTTGATAAGTTCTTTATAGATTTTGGATACTACCCCTTATCAGATATGTTCTTTGCCAATATCTTCTCCCATTCTGTATGGTGCCTTTTAGTTATGACTGTTTTCTTCATTGTACAAAAGCTTTTTATCTTGATGAAGTCCCAATAATTCATTTTCTTTCTTTCTTTCTTTCTTTCTTTCTTTCTTTCTTTCTTTCTTTTTTATTTCTTTCTTTTTTAATTTAGATTTTAGTTAGTTAACATACAGTGCAGTATTGGTTTCAGAAGTGGAATTCAGTGATTCATTGCTTACATACAACACCCAGTGCTCATTACAATGCTCTCCTTAATACACACTCCCTTCTAGCCCAATTCACACCCACCTCCTCCCATCAACGCTTACTTTTTTTCCTCTATCATTAAGAGTCTCTTGTGGGTTGTTTGCCTTTTTTTCTTCCCCCTCCTTCCCATATGTTCATGTGTTTGGTTTCTTAAATTCCACAAATGAATGAAATAATATGGTATTTGATTTTCCCTGAATGACTTATTTTGTTTTCCATAATACGTTCTAGCTCCATCCACATTGTTGAAAGTGGCAAGATTTAGTTATTGTTCATGGCTGAGTAATATTCCATTTGTGTGTGTGTTTGTGTGTGTGTGTGTGTGTGTGTGTGTACAATCAATTTGTCGGCCAATTGATGTTCATGCTCTTTACATAGTTTGGCTATTATTGATAATGCTGCTATAAACATTGGGGTGCATGTATCCCTTTAAATCTGCGCTTTTGTATCCTTTGGGTAAATACTTAATAGTGCAATTGCTAGATCATAGGGAAGTTCTATTTTTAGTTTTTTGTTTTGTTTTGTTTTGTTTTGTTTTGTTTTGTTTTTAATGGTTCTCCACAGTGTTCTCCAGACTGACTGCATCAGTTTGCATTCCCACCTGCAATGGAAGAGGATTCCATTTTTTCCACATTCTTGCCAAGACCTGTTGTTTCTTATGTTGTCAATTTTAGCCAGTCTGACAGGTTTTAGGTGGTATCTCATTGTGATTTTGATTTGTATTTCCCTGACGAGTTATGGTGAACATCTTTTCATGTGTCTGTTAGCCATTTGTATGCCTACTTTGGAAAAATGTCTATTCATATCTTCTGCCTGTTTCTTAATTGGATTATTTAGGTTTTGGTGTTGAGTTTGATAAGTTCTTTATAGATTTTGGATAATGACCTTTATCAGATATGTCATTTGCAATATCTTCTCCCATCCCATAAACTGCCTCTTAGTTTTGTCGATTGTTTCCTGTACTGTGCAGAAAGTTTTTATGTTATGAAATCTTGATAGTCCACAATAGATTTTGTTTTTCTTGCCTTCAGGGAGGTGTCTAGCAAGAAATTACTCCAGCTGAGGTAAAAGAGTTTGCTGCCTATGTTCTCCTCTAGGATTTTGATAGTTTCCTGTCTTTCATTTAGGTCTTTCATCCATTTTGAATTTATTTTTGTGTATGGTGTAAGAAAGCGAGCCAGTTTCATGTTTCTGCATGTCGCTGTCCACTTTTCCCAACAGCATTTGTTGAAGAGACTGTCTTTTTCTCATTGGTAATTTCTTCCTGCTTTGTCAAAGATTAGTTGACCATAGAGTTGTGGGTCCATTTCTGTGTTTTCTATTCTATTCCATTGATCTATGTGTCTTTTTGTGTCAGTATCATACTGTTTTAATGACTAGCTTTGTAATATAGTTTTCCGTCTGGAATCGTGATGCCTCTATTTTTATTTTTCAGGAATGCTTTGGCTATTTAGAGTCTTTTGTGGTTCTATACAAATTTTAGGGATGTTTGTTCTAGCTCTGCAAAAAAATGCTGGTGGTATTTTCATGGGGATTGCATTCAATGTGTAGATTGCTTTGGGTAGTATAGACATTTTAACAATATTTTTTCTTCCAATCCATGAACATGAAATGTTTTGCCATTTCTTTGTGTCCTCTTCAGTTTCTTTCATAAGTCTTCTATAGTTTTCAGAGTACAGACCTTTTTACCTTTTTAGTGAGGTTTATTCCTAGGTGTCTAATTGTATTTGGCACAAGTGCAAATGGGATTGATTTCTTGATTTCTTCTTCTGCTGAACCTTTATTGGTGTATAGAAATGCAACAGATTTCTGGATGTTGATTTTATAACCTGTGACTTTCCTAAATTCATGTATTAGTTCTAGCAATGCTTTGGTGGAGTCTTTCAGATTTTCTACATAGAGTATCATGTCATCTGCCAAATGGTGCCACACTCTGTGTTTTAATTCAGGTGTGGCTGTGTTTCAAATTTCCAGACTTTAAAGATCCCAGGGCATGGATCTGCCCTGATCTTCTGGAGGGTGACCTCCCTGCATTATGTCTTGTGCTGTCTTATCACAGAAGACAAACATATGACAGTGCAGTGGATCAGAGTTTATGGTAAATCACAACACACAGCCAATGCCAGGGTGTGCAGACCTCCACGTGGGTCTTTGTTCCTCTATTAGTGAGTCAGACAGTTTGATAGCTCCTGCAGGGTCCTTTGTCCTCAGAGAAGCCATTACCATTTACCGAAAGCACTCCAAGCAGGGCAACTGCTTCTCTCTATGTGACCCTCAGGATCCTTAGGCCGCCCACTGCAGGGGCTTTGTTCTGCTTTCCCACTGGAGCACTGCTCACCTTCCCAGGTGCAAACCTGGCAATGTCTCAGACCTTCAAAACTTCAGAATATGTTCTTTGCTATGTATAAGAAAGTAGTTTTATAAACAGTTTATGGAAAAGTATTTATAAAAACTTAATGTAACTCCTTTTTTCCCCGTCAAAGGTTTTGGGGAATAATTTTCTTGTGTAGTCCTTTGTGTGTGTTTTCTCTTTGTGTGTGTGTGTGTGTGTGTGTGTGTGTGTTCTTTCTCTCGTCCTTCTTTCTGGCTACTCCCAGAGTGGTCAGACTTCCCTCCCCGGGGGAGCATCCAGGGTGCTTTTCTCCCACAAACTCTATGCAGTTCCGACTTTCCACAGGTCATTTTTCTGGTTTACATATGTGCAGCGTTATTCTCTAAGACTTCTTATAGATCACTTGGGTGTTCTGAATGATTTGATTTTTATCTAGCAGTGCTTGAGGGAGGAGGCAAGCTCAGGGTCACCCTACTGCTCTGCAATTTTACCAACCATCCTTTAATAATTCATTTTTGCTTCTGTTTCCCTTGCCCCTGGAGAAGTTTCTAGTAAGAGGTTGCTACTTCCAATGTCAAAGAGGCTGCTGAATGTATTCTCCTCTAAGATTTTGATGGTTTCTTGTCTCACATTTAGGTGTTCCAACAATTGTGACTTTATTTTTGTGTATGGTATAATAAAGTGGTCCTGTTTAACTCTTATGCATGTTGTTGTCCAGTTTTCCCAAAACCATTTGTTGAAGAGACTTTTTTCAATGGGTTATTCTTTCCTATTTTGTTGAAGTTTAGTTGACCATATAGTTGTGGGTCCATTTCTGGGTTTTACAGTCTGTTCCATTGATTTGTCTGTTTTATGTTTATTTGTTTGTTTTGTTTTGCTTTTGTGCCAGGACCATACTGTCTTGTTGATTTCAGCTTTGTAATATAGTTTGAAGTCCAGAATTGTGATGCCTCCAGCTTTGCTTTTCTTTATCAAGAATGTTTGGCTCTGGAGCACCTTGTTGTCTCAGTCAGTTAAGCATCCCACTCCTGATTTCAGCTCAGGTCATGATCTCACAGTCTTGAGTTTGAGCCCCACACTGGGCTCTGTGCTGACAGTGTGAAGACTGCTTGAAATCCTGCTCTCTGCCCTCCCCCCACTTGTGCTCTCTCTCCCTCTCTCAAAAATAAATAAAATAAAAAAAAAAGAATTCTTGGCTCTTTAGGATCTTTTATGAATCCATATAAAATTTAGAATTGTTTGTTCTACCTCTGTGAAAAATGTGGTATTTTTATGGGGATTGCATTAAATGTGTAGATTGCTCTGAGTAGTATAGACATTTTCACAATTTGTTCTTCCAACCCATGAACATGGAATGTTTTCCCATTTTTCTGTCTCCTCTTCAATTTTTTTTTTCATAAATATTTTCTAGTATCTCAGAATCTGCACCAGTTTATGGATTATTTTTCAGAGGAATTCTGAAATGACTTTCTAGAACTTCTCAGGAGATACTTTGACACTAAGAGAGTTTACAAAAACATCAATTATTATAATTATATCAGTTATTGAGAGCACATCCATATGAATGTCACTCAGTGGGAGACTCTGACTGATTTTACTAAAAGGCCAGAAAGAGAAGTCTTGTGTTAGAAGGCTGGTACCTTCTTGTGTTAGAAGGCTTGTACCAGAAGGCTGGTATATTCAGTATATTGACAGGGACCCAGAAACTAATTGGAACTAGAGAAAAATAAGAATCAGGACCTTAATGATGAGGAAAAATAAGCCAAATTTATTGAAGAACAATTGAGAAGAGGTTTGTAGGGGAAAGAACCAGAGGCTCTTATTCTTGCATAATTAAGCAGAGAAAATGATGAACAAAAGTTTACATTTAATTTGAATAAAGGAGCATGTAGAGTTTTCAAGGAAGTAATTGACAAATATACAGCTGTTGTAAAGATGATTACTCTGTAGACAAGCTGAAACTTGACAAGACTCATTTAGAAACAGTAATTCCAGCACCAGGAAAAATAATTCTTTTTAAATGGAGGCTACAGAGGAAATGAAGGTACTTTAGATTCCATCAATGAGAAAACCTTTTCAGACACTATAGTTATTGAAACTGGCATTTTTTAAACCTTTTTTTGTCATTTTAATTTTTTTCAATAATTTTTTAACTAGACTAAATTATAATTTATATTCCAAAGCGTACAAACAAAATCAAAAGTACCCATTTGTTAAACAATTACACATAAATATTAGAATAAACTAAAAATTTCCCATGTGATATGCTGAAATGGCATTACTAGTGATAAAATATGACTATGTAGCATCATTGGCAACAAAAATGAGATGCTTACATAATTTTAAAACATTACTGTTCAAATGGCTAAACATTATTTTTTAAAATATAATTTATTGTCAAGTTGGTTAACATAGTGTATACAGTGTGCTCTTCATTTGGGGGGTAGATTTCCATGATTAATCGCTTACATACAACACCCAGTGCTCATCCCAACAAGTGCTCTCCTCAATGTCCTTCTCCCATTTTCCCCTCTCCCTCACCATCTCCATCAACCCTCAGTTTGTTCTCTGTATTTAAGAGTCTCTTATGGTTTGCCTCCATCTCTGTTTGAAACTAGTTTTTCCCCTTCCCTTCCCCCATGGTCTTCTGTTAAGTTTCTGAAGTTACATATATGAGTGAAAACATATCATATCTGTCTTCCTCTGACTGACTTATTTCACATAACATAATACTTTCCAATTCCATCCATGTTTCTGCAAATGGCAGGATTTCATTCTTATTGACAAATAGTATTCCATTGTATATATAAACCACATCTTCTTTACCCATTCATCGGTTGATGGACATTTAGGCTCTTTCCATAATTTGGTTATTGCTGAAAGTGCTTCTATAAACATTGGGTACATGTGCTCCTATGAATTAGCACTCCTGCATCCTTTGGATAAATTCCTAGTAGTGCCATTGCTGGGTCATAGGGTAGTTCTATTTTTAATTTTTTGAGGAACCTTCACATTGTTTTCCAGAGTGACTGCACTAGTTTGCATTCCCACCAACAGTGCAAGAAGATTCCTACTTCTCTACATCCTTGCCAGGATCTGTTGTTTCATGAGTTGTTAATTTTAGTCAGTCTGACTGGTGTGAGGTGGTATCTCACTGTGGTTTTGTTTAAAAAGTTTTTGTTTAATGTTTATTTATTTTGAAGGAGAAAGAGACAGAGCATGATTGGGGGAGGGGCAGAGAGACAGACAGACAGAGACACAGAATCCGAAGGAGGCTCCAGGCTCTGAGCTATTACCACAAAGTCTGACATGGAGTTTGAACTCACAAGCCATGAGGTTGTGAACTAAGGTGAAGTTGGACGTTTAACCTACTGAGCCACCCAGGTGCCCCTCAAGGTGGTTTTGATTTATATTTCCCTGATGATGAGTGATAATGAGCATCTTTTCATGTGTCTTTTGGCCATCTGGATGTCTTCTTTGGAAAAGTGTCTATTCATGTCTTCTTCCCATTTCTTTTTGGGTGTTGAGTTCTTCATAGATTTTGAATACTAACCCTTTATCTGATATATCATTTGCAAGTATCTTCTCCCATTCCACTGGTTGCCTTTTAGTTTTGTTGATTGTTTCCTTTGCAGTGCAGAAGCTTTTTATCTTGACAAGGTTCCGATAGTTTATTTTTGCTTTTATTTCTCTTGCCTTTGGAGACATGTCCAGCAAGAAATTGCTGCAGCTGAGGTCAAAGAGGTTGTTGCCTGTTTTCTCCTCTAAGATTTTGATGGTTTCCTGTCTCACATTTAGGTTTTGTTTTTTTTTTAATCCATTTTGAGTTTACTTTTGTGTATGGTGTAATAAAGTGGTTCAGTTTCAGTCTTCTGCATGTTGCTATTCCGTTCTGCCAACACCATTTGCTAAAGAGACGGCCTTTTTTTTTCCATTGAATGCTCTTTCCTGCTTTGTCAAAGATTGGTTGGCCATACATTTGTGGGTCCAATTCTGGGTTGCCTATTATATTCCATTGGCCTATGTATCTGTTTGTGCCAATACCATATTGTCTTGATGATTACAGCCTTGTAGTAGAAGGTAAAGTCTGGGATTGTGATGCCTCCCACTTTGGTTTTCTTCTTCAACATTACTTTGGCTATTCAGGGTCTTATGTGGTTCCATACAAATTTTGGGATTGTTTGTTCTAGCACTGAGAAGAATGCTGGTACAATTTTGATTGGGATTGCATTGGATGTGTGTATTGCTTTGGGTAATATTGACATTTTAACAATATTTGTCCTTTCAATCCATGAGCATGGAATGTTTTTCCATTTCTTTATATTTTCTTCAATTTTCTCCATAATTTTCTATAGTTTTCAGCATACAAATCTTTTACATCTTTGTTAGATTAATTCCTAGGTATTTTATTGTTCTTGGTGTGATTGTAAATGGGATCGATTTCTTGATTTCTCTTTCTGTTGCTTCATTATTGGTGTATAGAAATAGAACTGATTTCTGTACCTTGATTTTGTATCCTGCAACTTTGCTGAATTAGTGTATGAGTTCTACCACCTTTTGGGTGGAGTCTTTTGGGTTTTCCATGTAGAGTATCATGTCATATGAAAAAAGTGAAAGTTTGACTTCTTCTTTGCCAATTTGGATGCCTTTTATTTCACTTTTTGTCTGTTTGCTGAGGGTAGGATTTCCAACACTATGTGAAACAACAGTGGTGAGAGTGGACATCCCTGTCGTGTTCCTGATCTCATGGGGAAAGCTTTCAGTTTTTCTTGATTGAAGATGATATTAGCTGCAGGCTTTCATATATGGCTTTTATGATGTTATGGTATGTTCTTTCTATTCTGACTTTCTTGAGGGTTTTTATTAAGAAAGAAAGCTGTATTTTGTCAAATGCTTTTTCTGCAAATTACAGGATCATATGGTTCTTATTCTTTCTTCTATTAAAGTAATGTATCACATTTATTGATTTGCAAATATTGAACCAGTCCTGCATACCGGGAATGAATCCCACTTGATCATGGTGAATAATTCTTTTAATATACTGTTGAATTCAATTTGCTAGCATCTTGTTGAGAATTTTTCATCCATGTTCATCAGAGATCTTGACTTCTAATTATCTTTTTTGGGGGGGCGGGTATCTGTCTGGTTTGGGAATCAAGGTAATGCTGGCTTCATAAAATGAGCCCAGAAGCTCTCCTTCTACTTCTATTTTTTGGAACACGCTGAGAAGGACAGGTATTAACTCTGCTTTAAAAATGTCTGGTAGAATTCCCTTGGGAAGTCATCTGGCCCAGAACTCTTATTTTTGGGAGATTTTTGATAACTGATTAAACTTCTTCACTGGTTATGGGTCTGTTCAAATTTTGTCTTTCTTACAATTTGAGTTTTGGTAGTGTGTATGTGTCTAGGAATTATAAATGTTTATGTCCCAATATGAAACACCTAAATCAATTAATCACAAACATAAGTTATCTTTATTGCATATGACTTTAATATTCCACTTAGAGCAATGGACAGATCATCTTGGCAGAAAATCAATGAAAAAACAATGGCCCTGAATGATACACTGGACCAGATGGATTTGACACATATATTCAGAACTTTTCATCCAAAAGCAGCAGAATACACATTATTCTTGAGTGCACAAGGAATATTCACCAAGATAGGTCATATACTGTGTCACAAAAAAGCCCTCAATAAATATAAAATAATTGAGATCATACCATGCATATTTTCAGATCACAATGCTATCAAACTTGAAATCAGTCACAAGAAAAAGTTTTGAAAACCTCCAAATGTATGGGGGCTAAAGAAAATCCTACTGACGAATGAATGGGTCAGCCAAGTAATTAAAGAAGAAATTTAAAAATATATATATATACATGAATACAAATGAAAATGAAAACACAGCAGTCCAAAGCCTTTGGGATGCAGGAAAGGCAGCCCTAAGAGGAAAATACATTGCAGTCCAGGCCTATCTCAAGAAACAAGAAAAATCCCAAATACAAAATCTAACAGCACACCCAAAGGGACTATAACCAGGACAGCAGAGAAATCCCAAGGTCAGCAGAAGAGAAATAATAAAGTTAGAGCAGAAATAAACAATATAGAATAAAAAGAAAAAAAAAACAGAACAGATCAATGAATCTAAGGGCTGTTTTTTTGAAAAAATAAACAAAATTGATAACGTTCTAGCCAGACTTCTCAAAAAGAAAAGAGAGAGTACCCAAACAGATAAAATCACTAATGAAAAAGGACAGATTACAACCAACACCACAGAAATGTAAACAATTATTACAGAATATTATGAAAAATTATATGCCGACAAACTGGACAACCCCAAAGAAACTGGCCTTTTAAAAGGACAAGAGTTGAAGGAATTCAATATGAAGGCATTTCTAAACTTGTCTGAGTTTAAAAATTTGTTAACAAATTAAAATCACAAAGCATGAAATTGTTTATCAAGACATTATGAGACTGTACTGTGTTGGGTGTTTCTTTTGTATAAAACAAATGGATTTATTTAAATATTAGTGTATAGTAGTTCAGATAAGTTTATAGAAAAATCTGTCTCATGAAGTAAGATAACACTGTAATTTTGTTCTTTTCGGTTTTGTTTCCTTTGTAATATTTCTTTAATGATTTTTAGCCTCATTAAAAGAATGTTATTGTAAAGTGTTTTAAATAAAGCTATTTAGAAATATATACTTAGAAGAAATTCTTAATATACTCTATATTTTCGGTAGTAAAGTTAAACTATCTATATCTATATCTATATCTATATCTATATCTATATCATCTATATCTACCTATCTATATCTATCTATCTATATGTATCCATAGCTATCTATTTCTATATATCATCCATATTTATATCTATGTTATCTATAATATCTCTATCTCTATCTCAATCATCTCTATCTCTGTATGTAAAGAGTGTCTCAAGTACAGATTTTTTACCTCTTTGGTTGGATTTATTCTTAGGTATCTTGTGGTATTTGCTGCAGTTGTAAATGGGACTGATTCCTTGATTTCTCTTTCTGTTGCTCCATTGCTGGTATATAGAAATGCAACAGATTTCATTAAATGTATTGTAAAATGCCCCTGGCAAGGCATCTGACCTTGGATTTTTGTTTGTTGAGAGATTTTTTGATTACTGATTTACTTCCTTTGCTGGTTATTGGTGTGTTCAAGTTTTCTGTTTCTTCCTGTTTATGTGTTGGTAGTTTATGTTTCTAGGAATTTATCCATTTCTTCCTGATTGCCCAATTAGTTGGCATATAATTTTTCATAATATTCTTTTATAAATGTTTTTATTTTTGTGGTGTTGGTTATTTCTCCTCCCCTTTTTTTGATTTTATTTCGGTCATTTCTCTTTTCATTTTGGTAAGTATTGGTTGGAGTTTTATGGTTATTTAATTTTTTCAAAGATCCAGCTCCTGATATCATTGATCTGTTCTACTGGTATTTTTTGTTTGTTTGTTTCTATGTCATTTATTTCTGCTCTAATCTTTATTATTTCCCTTCTGCTTGCTTTAGGCTTCATTTATTGTTCTTTTTATAGCTTCTTTAAGTGTAAGTTTAGGGTGTGTTTGAGATTTTTCTGACTTCTTGAGTAGGCCTATATTTGTATATACTTTCCTCATAAGACCACTTTTGCTACATCCCAAACGTTTTGGACCATCATGTTTTTATTATCATTTGTTTTCCTGTATTTTTTTTTTATATTTCCTTGTTGACCCATTAATTCTTTAATTGGATTTTTTTAACCTCCATGTATTTATGTTTTTTCCATTTTTTTTCCTTATGGTTGACTTCAAGTTTCATAGTGTTGTTGTTGGAAAATATGCATGGTATGATATCAGTATTTTTGTACTTGTTGAGGCCTGATTTGTGACCTAGTATGTGATCTACTCTGGAGGATGTTCCATGTGCACTCAAGAAGAAATGTCTATTTCACTACTTTACAATGAAATGTTCTGAATATACCTGTTAGGTCCATCTGTTCCAGTGTGTCATTCACAGCCATTGTTTCCTTGTTAATTTTCTGGTGAGATAATCTCTTCATTGATGTAAGTGCGGTGCTAAATTCCTCTACTATTATTGTATTATTATTATTGAATTCCTTAATGTTTGTTATTGTTTTATATATTCAGGTGTTCCCATGTTGGAGACATAGGTATTTACAATGAGAGGCATAAGTATTCATAATTTTTAGACTTTGTTGGATAGACACCTTTATTATGTTATAGTGCCCTTCTTCAATTCTTGTTACAGCATTTGGTGTAAGATCTAGTTTGATATAAATGTTGCTACTCTGGCTTTCTTCTGATGTCCATTTGCATGATAAGTGGTTCTATATCTCCTCACTTTCAATCTGCATGTGTCTTTATGTCTAATACGAGTCTCTTGTAGGCAGCATATAGATGAGTTTTGTTTTTTAATCCATTATGACCCCTATGTATTTTGACTGGAGCATTAAGTCTATTTACATTCAGAGTAATTATTTAAATATATGAACTAAGTGCCATTTTATTACTTGTTTTGTCCTTGTTTCTGAAGATTTTCTCTTTTCCTTTCTGGCCTTTGCTGCTTTTGGTCTTTCTTTCCCACTCAGAATTCCCTTTAAAATTTCTTTCAGGGCTGGGGTAGCAGGTGATAAGCTACTTTAGTTTTTGTTTGTCTGGAAAACTCTTTATCTCTCTTTCTATTTTGAATGACATATTCTTAGCTGCATATTTCTCCCATTCATCATGTTGAATATATCCTGCCACTCTATTCTGACCTGACAAGTTTCTAACCTTATTTTTCTTCCCTTGTAGGTTATGGTTTTCTTTTCCTTTGCTGATTTCAGGATTCTTTCCTTATCCCTCTATTTTGCAAATTTTACTATGCTATGTCTTGGTGTTGGCCTGCTTTTGTTAATTTTGATGGGAGTTCTCTTTCCCTCCTGGATCTGGTTATCTGGATATCTCCCCTTTCCCAGATCAGGGGAGTTTTCAGCTATTATTTCCTCAAATAAATTTTCTTCCCCTTTTCTCTCTCTTCTTCTGGGACTTGTATCATACAAATGTTATTACATTTGATGGAGTCAATGAGTTCCCCAAGCCTGTTCTCGTATTCCATACTTCTTTGTTTCTTTTGTTCAGCTTCATTATTTCCCATTTTTTTCTATATCCCTCATTCATTCCTCTGTTTCTTCCATCTTGTGTTCATTGCAAGAAGTATGTTTAAAATGTCAGTTATTGCATTTTTCTTTTCTTATTGTTTCTTCTTTTATTTCCGTGACAAAGGCCTCCCATAAGTCTTCTATTCTTTTCTCAAGCAGAGCTAATAACCTCAAAATTGTTGCTCTACAATCTCCATCAGGCATATTACTTAATATCTGTTTTACTTTGAATTCTGGCCTTGACCTTATCTTCTTCTTTAATTTGGGATGAATTCCTCCATCTTGACATTTTTTCTAAGTCTCTGCCTTCTCATGTGTATTAGAAAAGCCTGTTATTTTCCTTATCCTGAGAGCAATGCCTTTATGAATAAGAGGTCATATAATGTCTGGGGCCCTGTTCTTCAGGGAGTATCTCTAGTGAGTGCTGTGTGCACTCTGCTGTGGTGTTTTGGCTGCTCTATCCTTCAGGCCAGTTGTCTGCAGAGGCTCTCCTTGCCTGCCTTAAGCAGTGTTAGCCCTGGCCACAAACCAATGAGTTTTATCTAGATGTGCTCTGGTCTGCTTGTTAAATGAGACTTGATACTGCTTCCACTAGAAATGAAGTCCTGCAGAACTCTCTGGATGGTAGATAATGTGTAGGCAGGCATTTCTGATGGTACCTTGCTGGGACTGATGCAAGCTTGACCTATATGGCAGTAATGCCAATGTGCAGGGGTGTGGATCATAACATAAGCAGGCTAGGCAGCTAGTGTTCATACTGTGCTGCTTCCTGAAGATTGCTCTGTGTTTAGGCTGAAGGCTGGGGGAGGGAAATGGTGCCAACCATTTCCCTTGTCCCTAGACAGGCATCTCTGTTCACAGTGCCTAAGAGAAGTACTCCAAGAGGAGCAAATAATCTTCCTTCTCCATGTCCCAGGTGTTTTTGTTTGCTGTTTCAACACTACTGTCTGCTTCTCGGTTGTTTTCCTGCCTTCTTTCCAGGAGCAGCACATTACCCTCCAGGCTCTATCCTAGCCAAGCCTGCTGACTTTTAAAACTCCAGGCTTTAGGTGTGTAGTGTGTGCAAGGGCCGGTTCTGGTCTTTTGAGGGAGGTACTGCAGTGGTCTGAGACAGGTTTGATTGACAAATGCAGTCACAGCACAATGCAAGGGTGTGGAACTTGGAGCAAGAAGGTTAGGCAACTAGTGTCTGGGTTAGATGCTTCCCACAGGTGGCTCTGCATTTATGCTGAGGGATGGAGGATAGAAGTGACACCAGCTGGCTCCTTTGTCCCTAGAGAGGCATCTCTGTGAACACTGCCTGTCAGGAACACATTCCAAGAAGAGCTAACAATATCCTTCTCGTGTGTCCCAGGAATTCTTTAGACCATTGTTTCCAGACTGCCCCCAGCTTGTTTGCCTGCCTTCTCTCCAAGAGCAGGGTAGCACTCTTAGGACTATATCCCAGATGAACCTGTTGAACTTTAGAATTGTAGTCATTAAACTTTCTGGTTGCAAAAAGTAAAAACAAAAACAAAAGCAAAAACAAAAACAAAAACACCTTTTTCATGTTTCCAAGAAATAGTTTTGGGGAACTATTCTCCTTGTGCATTCCTCAGTGTGCTCCTTTCTCTCTGGCCTTTCTCCATGACCATGACTCCTTCCTCTCTATAGCACCCCCAATCTATTTCTCCCCCAAACTATATCTCCACACTTCCTACCTTCTTAGATGTAGGTTCTTTCCCTTTAGTTGTGGAGTTTGTTCTTTCAGTCTTCATGCTGATTTCTGGAGTATTCAGAATGATTTGATATTTAATTGTGTTTGAGGGACAAGATGCGACTCACGACTTCCTAGTACCTCACCATTTAGCTTTCACCAAAACTGGCAATTTTAGTTAAATCTTCATTTAATGTGTTCTCTTAAATAAAATGTTTTCCCAGTTTCCACTTCTATACAGGGAACATGGATTTATTACACTGTATTTCTCTTCCATCTCTGGTTCATTTTCTTGGATATAGATAACCTGATTCACAGGCAGAAGTCCCTATGTAAAAAGAGCTTATGTGTTTACCTAATGTATGTCTAGCCAAGTATATATTCAGTGGCTACAAATGACCTCAAGTTATTGGCCATTATAATTTGTTTGTGGTGACAGGAAACTCAGTTCTCATGGTGCCTAATGGATCACATTAAATAGAATAGTAAGAAACCAAAACATAAAATATTTGAAAACTCAGCAAGAATTAAAAGAGTGTAGCATTACAAGTTTTGAGAATCATAGTAATGTCATTTTAGTTGCTTTCAAATCCTTCCTTCCCCAAACTTGTTATGGCTCACTGTGAGTGGAGTTTTCTTCCATACCACATTGACGATGGATTTCATGTATGACTTGTTTTAATCAACTGAATGTAGGTGACAGTAATAGAGTCAGCATGAGCTCAGGCATTAAGAGGAATCACATAGTTATTATCAGTCCCTTTGTGCTTCTGCCATGCTCCATGTGAAGAGCAAGTTCTAGATAGCCACAGATTACAGAATGAGACCTATGTGGATTCAACCTGTACCTGAACTACAGCCTACAGAATAATGCTTCACGGAGGAGCCAAGATGGTGGAACAGCATGGAAGTTTTTGTGAAATACAGCCAGACCAACACTAAACCTTCCTACACACCTAGAAAACTGATTGTAGAATTAACACAACAATCTGCACAACCAGAACCACAGAATTCAGCAGAAAGAGAAAAAAAATCATTTTTATTTTCAATTTTTATTAAAAATATTTTCTTTAATTTTTATTACTATAACTTTTCTTTTGTGTAATTATTTTCAAATTCTATTTTAATTCCATCATTTTATTTTAGTCTACTTCAGTGTATTCACCTTTTCAAATTTTTAAACGATTTCCTTTTTTTCTTTCTTTTTTTTCTCTTTTTCTTTTCTTTTTCTTGAATGCAAAAAGGAAAAACTTCATTTTTACTTTCAATTCATATTAAAAATATTTTTATTTATTTTTTTACTATATTTCTTGCTTTTATGTAATTTTTCTTCAAATTCTATTCTACTTCCACATATTTTAGTCTACTACAGTGTATTCACTTTTTCAAATTTTGAAATGATTTTCTTTTTTTTCTTTTTTTAACATTTTTTTGTTTCTTTTCTTTAATACAGAAAAAGAAAAAAAATCATATTTATTTTTAATTTTTATTAAAAATATTTTTCTTTATCTTTTTTCTACTGTATTCTTTACTTTTGTGTATATTTTTTCAAATTCTATTTTACTCCCATCATCTCATTTTAGTCTACTTCAGTGTATTCATGTTTTCAAATTCTCAAATGATTTCCTCCCCCCCCCCACTTTTTTTCTCTAATCTGTCAAACCACTTTCAACACCCAGACCAAAACACACCTAGGATTGAGCATCATTTATTCGATTTTTGTATGCTATGTGTATGTTTAACTTTTTAGTTTTAGTATTTTTTAAAGTTTCATATTTTTTAATTTTAATTTTTCTACCTCATTAATTCCTTTTCTCCCTTCAAAACGGCAAAACGAAGGAATTCACCACAAAAGAAAGAGGACGAAGAAATGACAGCTGGGATTTAACCAACACAGATACAAACAAGATGCATGAACCAGAATTTAGAATCACGATAATAAGAATACTAGCTGGAGTCAAAAATAGATTAGAATCCCTTTCTACAGAGATAAAAGAAGTAAAAAGCCAGAATGAAATTAAAAATGCTATAACTGAGCTGCAATCATGGATGGATGCAGCAGCAGCAAGGATGGATGAGGCAGAACAGAGTACCAGTGATATAGAGGACAAAATTATAGAGAATAATGAAGCAGGATATAAGAGGTATATTAAGGCAAAAGAGCATGATTTAAAAATTAGAGAAATCAGTGACTCATTAAAAAGGAACAACATCAGAATCATAGGGGTCCCAGAAAAGGAAGAGAGAGAAATAGGAGAAGGTTATGTGAGAAAATCATAGCAGAAAATTTTCCTAATCTGGGGAAAGATACAGACATCAAAATCCAGAAAGCACAGAGGACCCCCATTTGATCCAACAAAAACTGACCATCAATAAGGCATATCATACTCAAATTCACAAAATACTTAGGCAAGGAAAGAATCATGAAAGCAGCAAGGGAAAAAAAAAAGTCCCTAACCTACAAGGGAAGACACATCAGGTTTGCAGCAGACCTGTCCACAGAAACTTGGCAGGCCATGAAGGAGTGGTGGGATATATTCAGTGTGCTGAATCAGAAAAATATGCAGCCAAGAATTCTTTATCCAGCGAGGGTGTCATTCAAAATAGAAGGAGAGATAAAAAGTTTCCCAAACAAAAATTAAAGGAGTCTGTGACCACTAAACCAGTCCTGCAAGAAATTTTAAGCGGGAGTCTCTGAAAGGAGAAAAGATGAATATATATATATATATATATATATATATATATATAAAGCAACAAAGATTAGAAAGGACCAGAGAACACCACCAGAAACTCCAACTCTACAAGCATCATAATGGCTATAAATTCATAACTTTCAGTACTCATTCTAAATGTCAATGGACTCAATGCTCCAATCAAAAGACATAGGGTAACAGAATGGATAAGAAAACAAGATCCACCTATATGCAGTTTACAATAGACCCACTTTAGACTTAAAGACACCTTCAGATTGAAAATAAGGGAATGGAGAACCATCTATCATGCTAATGGTCCACAAAAGAAAGCCAGAGTAGCCATACTTATATCAGACAATCTAGACTTTAAAATAAACACTGTATCAAGAGATGCAGAAGGGCATTATATCATAATCAAGGGGTGTATCAACCAAGAAGACCTAACCATTTTAAACATTTATGCGCCAAATGTGAGAGCACCCAAACATATAAATCAATTAATCACAAACATAAATAACTCATCAATAGTAATAACATAATAATAAGAGACTTCAACATCCCATTCACAGCAATGGACAGATCATTTACTCAAGAAATCAACAAGGAAACAATGGCTTTGAATGACACACTGGACCAGATGGACTTAACAGATACATTCAGAACATTTCATCCTAAAGCAGCAGAATATACATTCATCTCCAGTGCACATGGAATGTTCTCCAGAATAGACCATATACTGGGACACAAATCAGCCCTAAGTAAGTACAAAAAGACTGATATCATACCGTGCATATTTTCAGACCACAACACTATAAAACTCGAAATCAACCACAAGAACAAATTTGGAAAGGTAACAAATACTTGGAGACTGAAGAACATCCTACTAAAGAATGAATGGGCTAACCAAGAAGTTAAAGAGGAAATTAAAAAGTATATGGAAGTCAATGAAAATGATAACACCACAACCCAAAACCTCTGGGATGTAGCAAAGGTGGTCAAAAGAGGAAGTATAGCAATCCAGGCTTTCCTAAAGAAGGAAGAAAGGTCTCAGATACACAACCTAACCTTATGCGTTAAGGATCTGGAAAACAACAACAAGAACAACAACAACAACAAGAACAACAACAACAACAACAAATAAACCCAAAACCAGCAGAAGACAGGAAATAATAAAGATTAGAGCAGAAATTAATGCTATTGAAACCAAAAAACAAAACAAAACAAAACAAAACAACAACAAAAAACAATGTAGAACAGACCAATGAAACCAGAAGCTGGTTCTCTGAAATAATTAACAAAATTGATAAACCACTAGTCAGTTTGATCAAGAAGAAAAAGGAAAGGACCCAAATAAATAAAATCAGGAATGAAAGAGAAGAGACCACAACCAACACAGCAGAAATAAAAACAATAGTAAGAGAATATTATGAGCAATATATGCCAATATAATGGCATAATCTGGAAGAAATGGACAAATTCCTAGAAACATATACACTATTAGACCTGAAACAGGAAGAAATAGAAAATTTGAAGAGACCCATAACCAGGAAGGAAATCAAATTAGTAATCAAAAATCTGCCAAAATACAAGAGTCCAGGGCCAGATGGCATTCCAGGGGAATTCTACCAAACATTTAAGGAAGAGGTAACATTGATTCTCTTGAAACTGTTCCAAAAAATAGAAATGGAAGGAAAACTTCCAAACTCTTTCTATGAAGCCAGCATGACATGGATCCCCAAAACCAGACAGAGATTCCACTAAAAAGGCAAACTATGAACCATTTTCCCTGATGAACATGGATGCAAAAATCCTCAACAAAATATTAGCCAACCGGATCCAACAGTACATTAAAAAAACTATTCACCATGACCAAGTGGGATTTATACCTGGGATTCTGGGCTGGTTCAATATTCACAAAACAATTAACGTGATTCATCACATCAATAAAAGAAAGGACAAGAAATATATGATCCTCTCAATAGATGAAGAGAAAGCATTTGACAAAATACACCATCATTTCTTGATAAAAACCCTCAAGAAAGTAGGGATAGAAGGAGTATACCTGGAGATGATAAAAGCTGTATATGAATGACCCAACGCTAATATCATCCTCAATGGGGAAAAACTGAGAGCTTTCCCCCTAAGGTCAGGAACAAGACAGGGATGTCCACTCTCACCACTGTTATTCAACATAGTATTGGAAGCCGTAGCCTCTGCAGTCAGACAACACAATGAAATAAAAGTCATCCAAATGGCTAAGAGGAGGTCAAACTTTCACTCTTTGCAGATGACATGATAATGTATATGGAAAACCCAAATGATTCCACCAAAAACTGCTAGAATTGATTCATGAATTAAGCAAAGTGCAGGATATGAAATCAATGCACAGAAATTGGTTGCATTCTGATACACCAACAATTAAGTGACAGAAAGAGAAATCAAGGAATTGATCCCATTTACAGTTGCACAAAAAACATAAAACACCTAGGAATAAATCTAACCAAAGAGGTGGAAAACTATACGCTGAAAACTATAGAAAGCTTATGAAACAAATTGAAGAAGACCCAAAAAAAAAAAAAAGGAAAAAGATTACATGCTCCTGGATAAAGAGAACAAATTTTGTTAAAATGTCGATACTACCCAAAGTAATCTACATATTCAATGCAATCCCTATCAGGGTAACACCAGCATTCTTCACAGAGATAGAACAAAGAATCCCAAAATGTGTATGGAACCAGAAAAGACCCTGAGCAGCCAAAGCAATCTTGAAAAAGAAAACCAAAGCAGGAGTCATCACAATCCTAGACTTCAAGCTATACTACAAAGCTGTAATTATCAAGACAGAATGGTACTGGCACAAGAACAGACACTCAGATCAATGCAACAGAATAGAGCAACCAGAAACAGACCCACCAATGTATGGACAGCTAATGTTGGACAAAGCAGGAAAGAATATCCAATGGAATAAAGACAGTCTCTTCAGCAAGTGGTGCTGTGAAAACTGGACAGAGACATGCAGAAGAATGAACCTCGACCACTTTCTTACACCATACACAAAAATAAACTCAAAATGGATGAAAGACCTCAATGTAAGATAGGAAGCCATCAAAATCTTTGAGGAGAAAGCAGGCAAAAACCTCTTTGATCTTGGCCACAGCAACTTCTTAACACGTCTCTGGAGACAAGAGAAACAAAACCAAAAATGAACCACTAGGACCTCATAAAAATAAAAATCTTCTGCACAGTGAAGGAAACAGTTAGCAAAACTAAAAGGCAGCCAACAGAATGGGAGAAGATATTTGCAAATGACATATCAGATAAAGAGTTAGTATCCAAAATCTATAAAGAACTATCAAACTCAACACCCAAAAAACAAATAATCCAGTGAAGAAATGGGCCAATGACATGAAGAGACACTTCTCCAAGGAAGACATCCAGATGGCCAACTGACACATGAAAAAATGCTCAACATCACTCATCATCAGGAAAATCTAAATCAAAACCACAATGAGATACCACCTTACACGTTTCAGAATGGCTAACATTAACAACTCAGGCAACAACAGGTATTGGCAAGGATGTGGAGACAGAGGATCTCTTTTGCATTGTTGGTGGGAATGCAAGCTGATGCAGCCACTCTGGAAAACAGTACAGAGGTTCCTCAAAAAACTAAAAATAGAACTACCCTACGACCCAGCAATTGTACTACTAGGCATTTATCTATGGGATACAGGTGTGCTCTTTTGAAGGGACACATTCACCCCCATGTTTATAGCAGCACTATCAACAATAGCCAAAGAATGGAAAGAGCCCAAATGTCCATCGATGGATGAATGGATAAAGAAGATGGGGTATCTATATACAATGGAGTATTACTCGGCAATCACAAAGAATGAAATCTTGCCATTTGCAACTACGTGGATGGAACTGGAGGGTATTATGCTTAGTGAAATTATTCAGTCAGAGAAAGATAAAAATCATATGACTTCACTCATAGGAGGACTTTAAGAGATGAAAAAGATGAACATAAGGGAAGGGAAACAAAAATAATATAAAAACAGGGAGGGGGACAAAACAGAAGAGACTCATAAATATGGAGAAGAAAAGGAGGGTTACTGGAGGGGTTGTGGGAGGGGTGATGGGTTAAATGGGTAAGGGGCATTAAGGAATCTACTCCTGAAATCTTTGTTGCACTGTATGCTAACTAATTTGGATGTAAAATTTTAAAAATAAAAAATAAAATTAAAAAAAAGAAAAATGCTTCAGCTATACAACAGTCTAGGAACAAGAAAAATAAGTGTTTATTTTCATATGTCACTGAGATTTGGGAAGTTGTTTGTTGCATCACATTAATGCAACAATAGTGAATCAATAATAAAAAATGGCAATGCTTTTGACATTGTACTTAATTTAATTTTCCTTAACTTTTTTGGTTCAGCCAGTCATGTCAGAAGATATGGACAGAAGAAACGAAACCTTAATAGCCGATTTTATTCTCTTCTGACTCTTCCCCAATATGAAGTATGCAGTATCCTTATCTACAGTATCATCCTGATCTACCTAACTGCACTCACTGGGAACTTTATCCTGCTCCTCTGGATATGGATGTACTTAAGGCTCCACACCCTGATGTATTTTGTGATCAGCCAGTTTTCTGTTTTAGACTTGGCCCTAATAAGCAGCACTGTTCCAAATATGGCAATCAACTTTTTCTCTGGAAGGAAGACTATCTCATGTTTTACCTGCAGAACTCAGATATTTTTCTTCTTTAGGGGGTGCTGAAAGCATTCTCTTGACCCTAATGGCCTATGACTGTTATGTGACTGTGTGCAACCTTTTGAGGTATGCAGTCATTATGAACCACAGGGACTGTATGCAAATGGTTACAGTTGTTATAGACTCTAAATCTCATGTTCTTTTTTGGCCAGCAAGAGAGTGGATGCAGAAGTAAAAATGAGAGATAGCTAATGTCTGGGAAAAGACAAGAGCCCAGAATAAGGGTCCTTGTCCAATTTGTCAGTATCAGAAAGATTACAAACATGGTGATGGGCATGCACAAAGAGGCAATAAATCTATTAACATTAACTCATGGACATGAGGGAAAGGGGTTCTTGAAGATATTCAGGGTTAGGGGTTTGGGTTAATACAAAACAAAATCCTGGTGCTGGACAGTTGGGCGGAAAGTTGTTTACAACAGACATGAGGCACCAAGTCTGTTTATCTTAGCTAGCCTAGGGGATGAGACAGATAGAGAAAATAACCTCAGGGTTAATAAGGCACCTTTTCTTTGCTAATCAGCTCTGCTCTGGGAAGCTTCACCCACAGCACAGTGGTCTATAGTCCTATTCACCTGTTTACCTAATTTGGTCCTTCCTTCCTTTGAAAACAGCTTTCTGCTGTAGTACTAAGTTGGGGAGCACTTCCGCCCTGAATACCTAATCTTGTTTATTTCATATACCTATGTTCTCTACGGGAGCCTCTGCACCCTGTGGGACCCAAGGAATTTAACAAAAATCCCTTACCCCTGGAAAAGCAGAGCAAGACTAACTCCATTTTGTGCTACACCCACCATCTCATGTATAACCCCCACATGACCTACTTATTGCTTAAGACACTCCCCCACCCTAGTCAAGCCGCTGAGCACACCCTTACTGGAAACCGGCTCATATAAGAATGCGGAACCCCTAACCGCCAAAGAATGGAAACCCCGCCTTTTGCCCGCCAAACTTGCACGCCAATTCTTAAACCCCGCCTTTTGCCCGCCAAACTTGCGTGCCAATTCTGACCAGAGTGACAGGCTAGTTCAAACAGCTACTATAGGGTAAATTGTAATTCAATTGGCCACCTTCGTGTGGACTGACATGACTATGCAACTTTCTGTGTGTGTTACAATCTCATTGGCTACTGGCCCCTATAAAACTGCTATGACTTTTAACCTAGGGGTTCAAGTCCCTGCTCCACTGTGTCGGGTATACTTGGGCCCAAGCTCAAGCTTGCAAATAAACCCTCGTGCGTTTGCA
The DNA here is from genome assembly GCF_023721935.1 of Panthera uncia. Lineage (NCBI taxonomy): Eukaryota > Metazoa > Chordata > Mammalia > Carnivora > Felidae > Panthera > Panthera uncia. Next base: position 1,132,107 of record NW_026057577.1, on the reverse strand, counting down.
TCGGTATCAGCTCCTTGGTGGTCTCTCAGATTTGAAATCGGGGGCATTACACCCCACCTTCTCTATACTTATTTACCTAATCTTGTTTACCCCAAACGTGGGTGTGAGCATCCTATGACTTTGTACTTTTTATGCCTTGTTAACCCATTGATGTAAGCCAGGGAATTTCTAAGCTTATTCCTCACATACAGTGTCTTGGATTGGGGACATTTTAGCTTCTATAACTTACACATCTTATACCATGAGTCTGCCAATCTGTGGCTCCAGAGAAATACACCATTTCTACTGTGAGATGCCAGGAATCATGAAGTTCTCATGCAAAGACACTTCCACCTATGAACTAGTGGCCTTTGTGATGGGAATTGCATTTATGATTATCCCCTTTGGATTTATCATGGCTTCCTATACCCTCATTTAGAGGGTATATGCCCTTCATATGAAATCTTCCCAAGGCAGGAACAAAGACTTGGCCACCTATTCCTCCCATCTTATGGTGGTAAGTTGTTTTCTAGGACCATATGTTTATATGTATATGACACCTGATTCTTCCCACACCCTGGAACAGGAGCAGGCTGTGTCTGTATTTTGCAGTGTTCTCACTCCCATGCTAAATTCCCTCATCTATAGTCTGAGAAACAAGAATGTGGTTGGGGCTCTTTAGATAGTCCTGGGAAATATTCAGTCTCTAAACAGAACATACGGAAAATTATGCGGAAAATTATGTAGAGGGCCAAGAGGCAAAGACCCCAGAAGTCTCCACAGCCACTTTTTCTGGCATGAAGAACTTTATTCTATCCCTCTCGAAGCACCATGTGGTTAGATTCGATCTTTAATATTAACTCAATCAAAAAGCTTAAGGACGTTAGTTAGTTTCTAATGAGTTGTTTCCAAGTGGCTAAACTCAAATGCCATTATTCTTGAAATCAGCTGATAACTTAAAAAAATTTTCAGTTTTCTCTTCCTACACCTGCTGATGTGGGCTGAATGTTTGTGTCTCTCTCAAATTTATATCTTGAAATCCTAACTTCTAATGTGATGGTATTAGGAGATGGGTCTCTGTTCCCATGGTCATAGATGAATTTCATACCCTTATAAAAGACACCCCAGAGAGCTCCCTTTTCCCTTCTGCTACGTGTGTACACAGTAAGATGGCCAACTGTAAATTAGGAAATGGGCCTTCATCAGACACTGAATCTTCCAGTACTTTGATATTGGATTTTCCATTCTCCAGAACTATGAAAAGTGAATTTGTGTTATGTCACCTAGTCCATGATAATCTCTTATAGCAGCCCAAAGGGACGAAAACACCTTCTGTAAACATTTCTCACTGTCCTTTGGGGCTCAACTTTGTTAATTATCATTGGAAATCTGGATATTGTTAATTTTCATTGTGGGAAATAACAACTTTTTAGGAAAGTCAAATGGTACTGGTACATAAAGTGTTTCTTGTCAAAGAAATTGACAAGCCACGGCAAATATTCAACAGACTTTCTCGGCTCAGATCATGTTCAGAGGTAAGTCTTCGTTCTCATGGGGTAATTTGTGTCCTTATAAAACTATAATTCATCTATATAAAGATACCAATAAGTCATTATGGATGTGTAGAGATTAAACTGATGGGAACTTGGGTTGGGGGAGGTTAACAGCCAATGTAAAACAGTCATAAGGTTCACCATAGAAGAGAACAAATTGAGGAAAATAGAGAGCTATGAATAAGGTTTATGTGACCAACAGAAATGAGTACAATTTAACAGCTGGTTATATAAGTATTAAAGAGGTATTGTGTTGGCGTTCTTAGAAGATTTGTGACTGCATGTGGAAACACACACAAACACAGGTTGCTGCATGAAACCAAAGAGAAAAATGCTTTCACCACTCTCAAAAAAAAAACAAAAAAACAAAAAAAAAACACAGGTGGGAAAGCTGACCAGCTGTTCCTGAGATCAAGCGCTGTGAGGTACATCAGGAGAGGCTTGTTTCTGTGACTTTGTGATAATTCCATCTTGGACAATCTCATTTTTCTCATGACAAAAGAGAATAAAGCCTTGTTGAAATTGTGACTCCAATGCTAGGAACCTAGTCAAGATTCTCTTATTTGAGAAAGATTTTCTTTAGTTATTTGTGGCAAAGAAAATGGTTCAGGGATGTTAGCCCACATAAATCACAATAACACTTTACAACTGATATAACACTGTATCCACTGTTAACAACAATCAGTTGTGGCCCCACAGAAAAGATAAACTACAGTACAGTATATATTATTTATTATCTGATTACCCATCAAAACCAAAAATCACTAAAAAATCTATTGGTGCATAGAATATGTGGAAAATGGCACTCTGTGTATTGCTGGAAGAAATGTGCAATGTTATGGCTTTCTCTACTTAAATGCTTGCCTTGCTTTTCAGGAATTCTGCTTATAACTTTTCAATAAAAATGTTATTGCATAATAATGTAAAGCCTGTTCTTTTTGTTTGTTTGTTTAAATTGTTTCTTTTCAGATTGGCAACAACCAGGGTAATAAGGGCTGGATAAATTGTGGTGTATTTATAATAGGGATGTACAAAACCACTATAAAGAATGAATGAAAACTGTGCCAGATACTCAGAAGGAACTGCACAATTTTTGAGAAACAAGAATTATGGAGAAATGTATATAATAAGTGTCCCTTTTAAATAAAATAAACAGCAACTCAAAGCTTATTTCTTATTTATTTATTTATTTATTTATTTTCAAGTATACTTAACAGTGTTACATTAGTTTAAGATTTGCAATATAATGATTCAACAATTCTATATATTGCTCTCTGCTTGTTAAGACAATTGTATCCCAATACTTTTTATCTATTTCCCCCATCCCCTCTTCAACTCCCTTCTGGCAACCACCATTTTGTTTTTTGTTTTTAAGTCTGTTTTTTGTTTGTCTTTTTTTCTTTATTTGTTTTTGGTTTGTTTGTTTGTTTCTGAAATTCCACACCTGAGTGAAATCATGTGGTATATATGTCTTTCTCTGGCTGACTTATTTCACTTAGCATCATACCTTCTAAGTGCATCGATACTACAAATTCTAAGATTTCATACACACACACACACACACACACACACACACACAGAGTATATCTTCTTTATCCATTTATAGAAATCAAAACCACAAGAAATAACAAGTGTTGGCAAAGTTGTTGGTAAAAAGGAACAGTTGTGCACTATTGGTTGGAATGCAAATTGGCGTGGTCACTGTGGAAAACAGTATGAAGGTTCCTGAAAAAATTAAAAATATAAATACCTATGATCCAGTAATTCCACTACTGAGTATTTAACCAAAGAAAACAAAACCACTAATTTATCCCTGTATTTATTGTAGTATTATTTACAAAAAGCTTGTTTTATGTGTGTACATTTGTATGTAAATATATACCTGTAGAAGATTTATTGCGGAAAGTAACCAGATTGCTTTCATGATTTTCTGGGAATTTGGAGGCCTGGAATGTATGTGATTCTGTATCAGTTATATGTGTGTGTGTGTGAGAGAGAGATAGAGACAGAGAGAGAGGGAGAGAAAGAGAGAGAGAGAGAGAAAATAAGTACATTAAAGGATGTTATCCTCTAGTTATCTATAAGCAACAAGAACAAGATATTTTCAAAAATTTTCTATAAATTTATGCCACTTCAATATTTGAATAGAACCTTTGTTTTGTATAGAGTTTGAGAAAATATACTTTTTATATTCATCGTGTGAAATAAAATGAAAATACAGGCACTTGGGCAATTGTTTCATAATGCTTATATAAACATTGGATTGCATGTATCCCTTTGAATAAGTATTTTTGTATCCTTTGGGTAAATATCTAGTAGTGAAACTTCTGGATCAGCGGGTAGTCCTATTTTTAACTTTTCGAGGAAAATCCATACTGTTTTTGAGGGTGGCTGCACCAGTTTGTATTCCAAAAACAGTTCAGGAGTGTTCCCCTTTCTTCACATCCTCACCAACACCTCGTTTCTAGTGTTGTTAATTTTATCCATTCAGACTGGTGTGAGGTGGTATCTCATTGTAGTTTTGATTTATATTTCCCTATGAGTGATGGCGAGCATTTATTCTTGTGTATGTAAGTCATCTCTTTGTCTTCTTTGGAAGAGTCTCTACTCACTTCTTCTCCCCATTTTTCAACTGGATTATTCATCTCTTGGGTGTTGAGTTTTCTAAGTTCTTTGTATTTTTTGTATACTAACCCTTTATCAGATATGACATTTGAAGTATTGTTTCCGGTTGTGTATGTTTCCTTTTATTTTTGTTGATTGTTTCCCTTGCTGTAAATAGGCTTTTTATTTTGAGGAAGTCCCAGTAGTTTATTTTGCTTTTGTTTCACTTGCCTAAGGAGACATCTAGAAAGAAGCTTCCACAACCAATGTCAAAGAGGTTACTGTCTGTGTTCTCCTGTAGAATTTTTATGGTTCCCTGTCTCACATTTTGGTCTTTATTTCTTTTGAATTTACTTTTGTGTAGGGTGTAAGTAAAAAAGTGGTCCAGTTTCATTCTTTTGCATGTCGTTGTCCAGTTTTTCCAAAACCATTTTTTGAAGACTTTTTCCCAATAGATATTCTTTTCTGCTTTGTTGAAGATTAGTGGACTGTATAGTGGTGGGTCCATTTCTGGGTCTTTTATTCTGTTGCCTTGATCTAAGTGTCCATTTTTGTGCCACTACCACAGTCTTCATCACTACGGTTTTGTAATATAACTTGAAGTTCAGAATTGTGATGTCCAGATTTGCATTTATTTTTCAGGTTGGTTTGGCTATTTATGGTCTTTTGTGGTTCCATAGAAATTTTAAGATTGCTCTTTCTAGCTCTGTGAAAAATGTTGGTGGTATTTTGATAGGGATTGTATTGAATGTATAGATTGCTTTGGGTAGTATAGACACTTTAACAATATTGGTTCTTCCAATATTGAGCATGGAATGTTTTTCTATTTCTTTTGTCATCTTCAATTTCTTCCTTAAGTGTTCTATAGTTTTCAGAATACAAATCTTTTACCTTTTGATTACATTTATTTCAAGGTCTCTGTTTTTGATGCAATTGTAAATGGGATGATACCTTGATTTCTCTTTATTCACTTTCATTATTGGTGTATAGAAATGTAACCAATTTCTGTACATGGATTTTGATATCCTGTGACTTTGTTAAAGTCAAGTATCAATCACAGAAATTTTTTGGTGGAGTATTTTGGGTTTTATATGTAGAGTATCATATTATCTGCAAACAGTGAAAGTTTGACTTCTTCCTTGCCAATTCAGATGCCTTTATTTCTTTTTATTGCCTGATTGCTGAGGCTAGGACTACCAGTACTATGCTAAATAACGGTGATGACAGAGGACATCCCTGTCTTGTCCCTGACCTCACAAGAAAAGCACACAGTTTTTTTCCCCATTGAGGATGATATTAGAGGTGGATTTTTCATATATGGTCTTTATGATGTTTATGTTTGTTCCCTGTAACCCTACACTGTTGAGGGTTTTTATCAAGAATAGATGCTGTACTTTGTCAAATGCTTTTTCTGCTATATTGAAATGATTATAAGGTTCTTATCCTTTCTTTTATTAATGTGTATCACACTGGTTGATTTGTGAATACTTAACCATCCTTGCAGCCAAGGAACAAATCCCAGCTGATTGAGGTGAGTGATTCTTTTAATGTACTGTTGGATTAAGTTTGCTATTTTTTTTTCTTGAGAATTTTTGCATCCATGTGCATTAGGGATATAGGACTATAGTTGCCTTTTAAATGTTGTCTTCATCTGGTTTTGGTATTATGGTAATGCAGGCCTTATGGGATGGGTTTGGAAGTGTTCCTGTATTTTCTACTTTTTGAGATAGTTTGAGAAAAGTGGATATTAACTCTTCTTTAAGAAGAGTTTGGAAGAGTTTACATGTGAAGCCATCTGGGCGTGGACTTTTGTTTGTTAGATTTCAAATTACTGGTTCAATTTCTTGACTGTGTATAGTTGTGTTCAAGTTTTCTTTGTCTTTCTCTTTAAACTTTGGTAGTTTATATGTTGCTAAGCATTTATCCATTTCTTCCAGGTTGTCCAATATGTTGGAATATAGTTTTTCATATTATTCTCTTATAATTGTTTTTTTTTTAATATGAAACTTATTGTCAAATTGGTTTCCATACAACGCCCAGTGCTCATTCCAACAGGTGCCCTCTTCAATATCCATCACCCACCCTCCCTCCTCCCACCCCCCATCAAACCTCAGTTTGTTCTCAGTTTTTAAGAGTCTCTTATGTATGGGCTCCCTCCCTCTCTAACCTTTTTTCCTTCCCCTCGCCCATGGTCTTCAGTTAAGTTTCTCAGGATCCTCATAAGAGTGAAAACATATGATATCTGTCTTTCTCTGTATGAGTTATTTCATGTAGCATAACACTCTCCAGTTCCATCCACGTTGCTACAAAAGGCCATATTTCATTCTTTCTCATTGCCACGTAGTATTCCATTGTGTATATAAACCACAATCTCATAAGTGTGAGGTAATGTCTCATTGTAGTTTTGATATTTCTATCCCTGATGATGAATGATGTTGAGCATCTTTTCATGTGTCTAGAAGCCATCTGTATGTTCTTTGGAAACATGCCTATTCATGAACTTTTTTAATGGTATTATTTGTTTTTTGGAATTTGAGTTTTATAAGTTCTTTATATATTTTGAATACTAGCCCATTATCAAATATGCTATTTGTAAATATCTTCTCCCATTCCATAGGGTACCCTTTAGTTTGGTTGATTGTTTTCTTCACTGTGCAGAAGATTTTTTTATCTTGATGAAGTTGTGATAGTTCATTTATGCTTTTGTTTCCTTTGCTTCAGGAAACATATCTAGAAAGAAGTTGCTACAGCTAATGTCGTCACTGCCTGTGTTCTTCTTGAGGATTTAGATGGTTTCCTGTTATACACTTAGGTCTTTAATCCATTTGAATTTATATTTGTGTGTGGTGTAAGAATGTGGTCCAGCTTTCATTGTTTTGCATTTGTATTGTTTTGCATTGTTTGCAGCTTCATTGTGTTGCATGTTGCAGTTTTCCCAACACCATTTGTTAAAGACACTGTCTTTTTCTTTTTTTTTAAATTTTTTTTAACGTTTATTTATTTTTGAGACAGAGAGAGACAGAGCATGAACGAGGGAGGGTCAGAGAGAGAGGGAGACACAGAATCTGAAACAGGCTCCAGGCTCTGAGCAGTCAGCACAGAGCCCGACGCGGGGCTCGAACTCACGGACCGCGAGATCATGACTTGAGCCGAAGTCAGATGCTTAACCGACTGAGCCACCCAGGCGCCCCAAAGACACTGTCTTTTTCTATTGGATATTATTTCCTGCTTTGTTGAAGACTAATTGCCCATATAGTTATGGTTTTAATTCTGGTATTTCCATTCTGTTCCATTGATATATGTGTGTATTTTTGTGCCAGTACATACTGTCTTAATCATTATAGCTTTATAATATAACTTCAACTCCGCAATTGTGATTCTTCCAGCTTTGACTTTCTTTTTGAAGATTGCTTTGTTTATTTGGGGTCTTTTGTGGTTCCATACAGATTTTAGGATTGCTTGTTGTAGCTCTGTGAAAAATGTTGGCATTTTGATGCGGAATGCATTAACTGTGGAGGTTGCTTTTGGTAATAGAGGCATTTTAGTAATATTTGTTCCACCAATCTATGGGCATGGAATGTCTTTCCATTTATTTGTTTTCGCTTCAATTTTTTTCATAAGTATCCTATTGTTTTCAGAGAACAAATCTTGTGCCTATTTGGTCAGGTTTGTTCCTAGGCATCTTATTGTTTTTTGTGCAGTTGTAAATGGGATTCATTCCTTGATTTCTCTTTCTGCTTTTTTTAAGTATACATTATTGGTGTATGGAAATGCAACAGATTTCTATATGTTGATGATTATATCATGTGATTGTACTGAATTCATGTATCCGTTCTCGTAAATTTTTGGTGGAGTCTTTCAGATTTTCTATATAGAGTATCATGTTATCTACAAATAATGAAAGTTTGACTTCTTCCTTTCTGATTTGGATGCCGTTTATTTCGTTTTGTTGTGGGATTACTGTGGTTAGAATGTCGAGATCTGTTAAATAGCAGTGGTAAGGGTGGACATCTCTGTGTTATTCCTGATCATAAACAAAAAGCATTCAGTTGCTCCCCATTGAGGATGATAGTAGCTGTGGGTTTTTCACATATGGCCTTTATTATGTTGAAGTATGTTCCCTGTATCCCTACTATGTTGAGGGTTTTTATCATGAATGGATGCTGTGCTTTGCCATATGCTTTTTCTGCATCTGTTGAAAGGATCGTATGGTTCTTATCCTTTCTTTTATTAATGTGGGGTATTGAGTTGATTGCTTTATGAATATTTAACCACCCTTTCAGCACAAAAATAAATCCCACTTGATCATGGTGAATGATTCTCAAAGCCATTGTTTCTTGGTTGATTTCCTGTTAGATGATCTTTCCATTGATGTAACTAGGGTGTTAAAGTCCCCTACAATTATTGTATTATTAGGAATGATGTTTTCTTAATCTTTGCTGTTAATAATTTTATGTATTTGGGTGTTTTCATGGTGGGGGCATAAATATGTAGATCTTCTTTGATAGTTCCCTTTATTATGATAAGTGCCCTTCTTCATCTCTTTTTACAGTTTGGTTTGTTTGTGTATGTATGTATGTATGTATGTATGTATGTATTTAGAATGAGAGACAGCGCGAGTTGGGGAGGGTCAGAGAGAGAGGGAGAGAGAGAATCCCAAGCAGACTCCACACTGATAGTGCAGAGCCCAATGTGGGGTTCAAACTCATGAACCATGACATCATAACTGGTACTGAAGTCAGACGCTTAACTGACTGAGGCATCCATGAACCCCTACAGTCTTTGGTTTAATATCTACTTTTTCAGCTATAAGTATTGCTACTTTGGATTTCTTTTGAATCCCATGTTTCTCCATCGCTTCCCCTTAAATCTGCAGGTGATTTTACGTCTAAAATGAGGTTTTTTTTAGGCAGTATATAGGTGGGTTTTGTTGTTTTATCCATTTTGACTTTATCCTATGTCTTAGATTGGAGTGTTCATTCCATTCATGTTTGGAATAATTATGGATAAACATTGTTTTTTTAATATTTTATTACTTATTTTGTCATTGTTTCTGGAGATTTTCTCTGTTCTTTTGTCGTCTTTGTCACTTTTGGTCTTTCGTTTCCATTCAAAGAGTCTACTTTAATATTTCTTATAGGGCTCATTTATTGGTCATACACTCCTTTAGTTTTTGTTTTTCTGGGAAAGTTTTATCTTTCCTTCTATTCTGAATGATGGTCTTTCTGGATAGAACATTTTGTGTGGAGATTTCTCCAAGTTGAATATATCATGCCACTTCCTTCTGGCTTGCAAAGTTTCTGTTGAGAACTCTTCAGGTAGCCTTATGGGTCTCCCCTTGTAAGTTAAGGACTTCTTTTGTGTTGCTGTTTTTAAGAATTATTCTGTACCACTATATTTTGCAAATTCAATTACAATAGGTCTTGGTGTTTGCCTTCTTTTGTTGATGTTAATGGCAGTTCTCTGTGTACCTTGGATCTGTATGTCTGCTTCCTTCCCCACATTAGGGAGGTTTTCAGTTATATTTCCTTAAGTAAATTTTCTGTCCCCCTTTTTTCTTCTTCTTCTTCTGGACTCCTATAAAAATGTTATTATGTTAGATGGAATCACTGAGTTCCCTCAGTCTGGTCACATGCTTCATTATTCTTCTTTCTCTTTTTTGTTCAGCTTCATTATTTTCCATATTGTGTCTTGTACATTACTTATTCATCCCTCTGCTTCTTCAATCCTGCTGCTCATTGCATTAGGTCTGCTTCCAATCTCAGTTTTTGCATTGCCCATTCCTGACTGCTTCTTTTTTAACTGTTTGATCTCTCAGGTAAAAGTCTCCATGATGTCTTCCTTTTTTTTTTTTTTTTCAGCCCATCTAGTATCCTTATGATTGTGCTTTAAATTCTGTATCAGGCATCCTACTTATATTTGTTTCATTTAGATCTTTGGCCCAGACTTTATCTTGTTCTTTCATTTGGGATAAATTCTTATGTCCTAGCCTTTTGCCTAAGTGTCTGCCTTCTTCTCTATGTTAGCAAAGCCTGTTATGTTTCTTGTTCCTGAGAGTAAGGGCTTTATGAAGAAGAGGTTATATACTGTCCAGTACCTTACATTTCAGGGAGTATCTTTGGTGTATGTTTCATGCACTATACTGTTGTATCTGGCTGCTCTTTCCTTTGGGCCAGTCATCTACAGAAGCTCTCTTTGCCCACAATGGGCAGTGTTTGGTCCTTGGTCAGAATGCAGTGTGTTTTATGTTCTTGTCTGCTTGTTAAATTATACCTGATACTGCTATCACCAGACTCGAATCCCTACAGAATACTCTGGTGGGGAAATGTGGTGGGGGCAAGAATTTCTCCTGGTGTTCTAGGGGAGGGGCCCACTGCACTGGGACTAAGGCAAAATTGACATAGAAAGACAGTTGCATCAGAACACAGGGGTGTGGGTCTTGGTGTAAGCAAGATAGATAGTCTATGTCAGCGCTGAACTTATGAAGGTGGGCCTGTGTTTATGGTGAGGGATGGGGAGGGAAATGGAGCCAGCCAGCTTCTTTGTCCCTAAAGAAATGTCTGTGAACACTGCCTCTCAATGTTCAGCTCTGTGAAGAGCAAATAATCTCCCCACTGTGCACTCCAGGCATTTTCCAGATCACTGTTTACATTCTGTGTTCCCACATATTGTTTGCCTGTCTTTTTTTCCAGGAATGGGGCAGTGAACCCATGGCTCTATCTCAGCCAATCTCCTTGATCTTTAAAACTCCAGGCTATATGTTTTGGATATTATCCTTTTATCTGATATGTCATTTGCAAATATCTTTTCCCATTCTGTCAGTTGCCTTTTAGTTTTGTTGATTGTTTCCTTTGCACTACAGAAGGTTTTTAGCAACACTTTCAACAATAGCCAAATTATGGAAAAAGCCTAAATATCCATCAACTGATGAATGGATAAAGAGAATGTGGTTTATATATTCCATGGACTACTACTTAGCAATGAGAAAGAATGAATTCATGCCCTTTTCAGCAATGTGGATGGAACTGAAAGATATTATGCTGAGTGAGATAAATCAGTCAGAGAAGAACAGATATCATATGTTTTAACTCATATGTGGATCTTGAGAAACTGAACAGAAGACCATGGGGGAAGGGAAGGGGAAAAATAGATACAAACAGAGAGGGAGGGAGGCAAACCACAAGAGACTAAGTGTGGATGGGGGAGGGGTCGAGGAGAGGGAAAATGGGTGATGGGCATTGAGGAGGGCACTTGTTGGCATGAGCACTGAGTGTTGTATAGAAGTCAATTTGACAACAATTACATTCATTAAAACAAAACAAAACAAAACAACACTCCAGGTTAAACCCCACTGGAAACAAAACTCATTAAAATCAGTCCTTTTCTTTTTCCTTGTGTATTCCCCTGTGTGCCCCCCTCTCTTTTGCCTTTCTCCACAATCTTGGCTCCCTCCCACCTGTGATTCCTTTCTCCCCTAAATCATGTCTCTGCATTTCTCACGCTCTTGATGTGGCTTCTTTACCTTTAGTTGTGGGGTTTGTTCTATTATTCTTCAGGTTGATTTCTGGGATATTTATAATGACTTGATAGTTATCTTGTTGTGTTCATGGAATGAGATGACCTTAGAGTCCTCCTATTCCACTGCCATCTTCTTGAACCTGTCTTCTTTAAAAAATGTATTTATTTAAATTAAATTTAAATTATTTAAAAATTTTTAAGTTAACACACTGTTATATTAGTCTCAGGTGTGTAATATCATTATTCAACAATTCTACACATTACTCAGGGCTCATCACTGTAAGTGTATTCTTAATCCCTTTCACCTATTTCAGCCATCCCCCATACATTTCTCCTCTGGTAACCCCTACTTTCTTCTCTATATTTAAGATGCTGTTTTTTGGTTTGTTTGTTTGTCTCTTTATTTTGTTGTTTATTTTTGTTTCTTAAATTTACATATGAGTAAGTTATATATTTGCAATCATTTGCAAATATCTTCTCTCATTCATTGTGTTCTCTTTTGCTTTTGTTGATGGCTTCTTTTTGTGTGGAAAAACTTTTAATCTTATTTGGTATTTTCTAACTATTTTATCCCAATAGTTTAATTTTGCTTTTGTTGTCCTTGACTGATGAGACATATTTAGAAAAATGTTTCTGTGGTTCATGTTAAAGAGATTATTGCCTATGTTTTCTTATAAGAATTTTATGGTTTCTGGTCCCAAATTTAGGTCTTTAATTCATTTTGATTTTTTTTGTATGTCTGAATTATAACTTTATTTTCTGTAACTGGTCACTTTTTTTTCTAGGCCTTATTATTCCCTCTGATGGTAGAAAAATTGAATCTAGTAAATTCAAGGTAAATGCTAACCCGTTATGTTTTGTTTTTATCTAATATATTATTTTATTTTATTTTATTTTATTTTATTTTATTTTATTTTATTTCCAGTATAGTTAATATTCAGTATTGTATTAGTTTCAAGTGTACATATAGTGATTCAACAATTCCATACATCACCTAGTGCTTATCACAAGTGCATTTTCACTTAATTCTGTGTGGTGTAAAAAGGGGCCCAGTTTCATTCTTTTCATGTAACTTTTCAATTTTCCCAACACCATTTGTTGAAGAGACTGTCTTTTTCCCTGGTGTAGTCTTTCTTTCTTTTTTTTTTGTTTTTTGTTTTTTGTTATGGATTAATTGGATATATAATTATGGACTTATCTATGGGCCCTCTATATGTCCATTTTTATGTTAGGGAAAAGAGTCATTTTAGAGCAGTGTTGGCCACTCCTACAGCTCTTTGTACAATGAGATGCTCATGATGCTGCTTAAATAGAACCTTTCAGGTGGGTGTGTTGGATAGTCTTGTCCATAAGAGAATTTGGAGGCAAGACACATGGTATTCACAATGTATGTGCCAGGCTGCTTGCATGATGGGACCTGGAGCTTCTTTGGAAGAACTTTTGAATAGGGCAGGTTGGATGTGGCAGTCTTCAGGGGAATGTGGAGTCAAGGTGCATTGTGTTAGCACACTAGTTGGTGAATGTTCATGCTGGAGTCACATGTGTCTGGATTTTCTGGCTGGGAGGCAGGAAAAAGCAATAGTGTCACCAGCTCTTTTGCTATTGGGGAAGCCTCCTAAAGATCTCTGCCTTTCCAGTGCATATTCTGAGATTACTAAATAAATTCTCCTATATACCTCATGTGCTTTTCAAACTGCTGCTTCTATGCTGCATCTCCTGAAGATTATTTTTGTGTGTGGACTGTCTCTTTAAGGGTAGGAACTGTCTCCTGTCACCTTCTTGCTCCCCCACAGCCAAGTCTGTAGGTTCTCAGTGTTAAGACCCACTGACTGTCAAAACTGGTGATATTAAGCTCTTGTGGTTTTCAAAACCAAATGTTATGAAGACTCCTCTTTCCTCTTCCCAGTGCAGGTCCCCCATGTCTGGGGTGACTGGTATGGGGTCTGTTCCTCGTCATTCTTCATGATTGTGGCTTCCCTTCTTTTTGTGGTTAGTCTCACAGGTTAGGTTTTTTCCCAACTACATCTTCAATCTTCCTACTATTTTTGATGTGGCGTCCTCTCTATGATTAACTGTGGAGAGCTTGTTCTGCCAGTCTTTGAGCCATTTTCTAATGTGGGTGTTATCCAATGCATCCATGGGACAAGGGATTCTTACGATCCTCTTATCCTGTCATCTCCCTTAAAAGTGTGATAGGTGTTCTTTAACATAATTTCTGAAATCCCTTGTTTGATGTTGAAATACAATGTACTATATTGTTGTCATTAAGTGAAAGGTTAAAAATGTGCAAATACTTCTTGGATATGTTCATATTTAAGCTTTTTTTTTTTTACTTTTAACTTTCCTGGACTAATGGACTTTCTACTTAATACTAAACACCTATTATCTGGCTACATTATAATTTTGAAATTCCATTATTTTCCTTCTAACTTCCAAAGAACTGTTAATCTGCCCTAAATCTAAATCCAGGTACCTTTTTTTTTCCTTATGAAGGCAAACCCCATGTTTGTTTTTGTTTTTTTGTTTTTTAAATGGCTGTTCAAATGCTGGATGGTACTTTAGACTATTAATTTTGAGTGATGATATTTTAAGAATGATTAAAATGAAGCTTACTATTGACGAGATATACCATAACTTCTAAACACTTTGTTATAGATGCATCTTAAAAAAATCTACAACTCATTCTATTTGTCACTAAGTAGTATGTGAGTGATTAAATGTAAGTCTCCATCCAAAGCCTGTCTAGTAGACAATGGTTTAGGCAGTTATAGCTATACTTTTAGTAGAGATATCTTTGACATTGTTTGTTTTATAAGTATATTCTAGAGATAAAGTTAATTTTTACTTTCTGTAGACATCCCAGTTAAAATTGAAAAATTTTAATGACTTAATAGAGACAATATGTTGTCCAAAAAACTTTATTAATATTTAAGTTCACTCTTAAGCTGACATTTTAAAAACCAAAATTACCATTGGTTGTCCGTCAAGCCCTTCTCTAGGCAATGATAGAAATGCCTGTTCAAAATTGCAAACATACATATTAGTGGAGAAATTTTCCTGTGATGCTTAATAAGTTATGTTGCCTTTTTAGTAATTATCATAATTCTGAAAACAACATCAGGGTAAATGTGAAGGCTCTGAAAAAGCTTCTCCATTTAAATTTTTATCAAGATGTACTTGTTCAAATTATAAATCTTTAGTGTGTTTTACAAGTTTGTAAGTTTCTGGTTACATCAAAGTTTCTTTTTGAAAAAACCCTCAATTCCTTGCCAAAAGTTCATGGTAGTTTTAACCCAGGTTCAAAATACCTAATTTTACTCCTTTTAAAATGTGATTTTTATTCTCTTGTTAGTATCACTTTCATATTATTTTTATTTAATAAACTTAGACTGCCCTTGCTTGGTAACAATCTATGGATTAATTTCCCCTTATAAGAGAAAATGTGCATTACCTAGAGCAAGTGTCTCTTTTTTGCTTCTCACACGTTTTACTTAAATAATGTCAAATTGTTTTCTTTTTCTTTATTTAAAAAATTTTTAATGTTTGTTTTTCAGAGAGAGAGACAGACAGAGAGTGAGCAGGGGAGGGACAGAGAAAGAGGAGACAGAATCTGAAGCTGTCAGCACAGAGCCCAACACGGGGTTTGAGCCTGCAAACCACGAGATCATGACCTGAACTGAAGTTGGATGTTTAACTGACCAAACCACCCAGGTGCCCTATTGTTAAATTGCTTTCTAATTGCATTACCAATTTCCACTCCTACTTGCGGCATAGGATTTATTTCCCCATATTCTTACCAATAATGGGAATGAACTGTTGATTCATTTTTTCTTAAATTTGCATTTTCCTGCTTGCAAATACCAAAGTATAAACAAAGACCTGATTTACACATAGTTTAAAATTGTAAAGAATGAACCATATAATTTCTTTATAATATTTTGTAATACTTTCACAAAAGGAAAATAATAGATCACAATGAAAATTTTAAATTAAAGATACTCTGATTTTTTATAGCTTTTTGGAAAGTATAAACAGGAAGAGGAAATAGTGATGTGTACATTTATGCATAAAAGACATATTTTGAGCAAGTATTTTCCACAAAACATCTTTCATTATGTCTAAGTAGTAATTATAAACCTCAAGGGTTTTATTGCCTTAATAAACATTTACTAAAATATCCCCTTTTTTAAAAAAATGTAAATTACAAAAAAATGTATAGCAAACAGAAGAGTTAAATTCATTTTGAAGATGCCTTTATTATCTTAACATCTATTCAAAGCTTCCTTTCAGTTTACTTTTCGTATCAGCTTAAATTGTGGTCTTAAGCAATACAGTAGATGCAGATACAGCATTATCTTTCTTATAAGTTTTTCTTTTCTGTAACATTTTTTCAAATTTTTATTTAAATTAATTTATATTTAAATTCCAGTTAGTTAACATACAGTGTAATATTAGTTTCAAGTGTGCAATATAGTGATTCGATACTTCCATATAAAACCTGGTGCTCATCACAACAAGCGTACACCTTAATTCCCATCACCTATATAACCCATCTGCTCTCTAATCTCCCTTCTGGTATTCAGCATTCGTTCTTATAGAGTCTCTATTTCTTGGTTTGCCTCTCTTATTTCTCTTGGCTCATTTGTTTTCTTTCCTAAATTCCACATGTGAGTGAAATCATATATTTGTCTTTCTCTGACTGACTTTTTTTGCTTATCATAATATTCTCTAGCTCTATCCATGTCATTGCAAAGTACAAGATTTCATTTTTTTAATGACTGGAATATATTTTTATTACTGTATATATATATATATAATGTGTATATATATATATACATATACATTATATATATAACTGAATATATTACTGAATATATATATATATATATATATTACTGAATATATATATATGTGTGTGTGTGTGTATATATATATAGGATATATGTTCAGGAATATATATATATATATATACATTCAGAAATTGATAGACACTTGGGGTGTTTCCATAACATGGCTATTATAAATAATGCTGCTGTAAACATTGGGGTGCATGTATCCCTTTGAATTAGTACTTTATATTCGATGGGTAAATACCTAGGAGTGCAATTGCTGGATTGTAGGGTATTTCTATCTTTAACTTTTTGAGGAAACTTCATACTGTTTTCCATAGTGGCTTCACCACTTTGCATTTCAACCCACAGTGCAAGAGAGTTCCCCTTTCCCCACATCCTCACCAAAAACTGTTGTGTTGTTGATTTTAGCCATTCTGAAAAATGTAAGTTGATACAAGATTGTAGTTTTTATTTGCATTTCTCTGATCAGTGATGTTTTGCATCCTTTCATATGTCCATTGGCCATCTGTATATATTCTTTGAAAAAATGACTTTCATGTCTTCTGTCCAATTTTAAATGGATTATTCATTTTTTGGATGTTGAATTTTATAAGTTCTTTATATATTTTGGATACTAACATTATATCAAATATGCCATTTGCAAATACTTTTTCACACATTAATAAAAAAAGGATAACCATATGATCCTTTCAATAGATGAAAATAAAGCATTTGACAAAGTAAAACATCCATCCATGATAAAAAACAAAATACAATAAAAAAAACAAAACAAAACAAAAAATAAACCTTCAAAAGTAGGTTTAGAGGGAGCATACCTAAATATAATAAATGTCATGTATAAAACACACTCACTTAATATCATCCTCAATGGAGAACAACTGAAAGCTTTTTCTCTGTGTTCAGGAAGAAGACAGGGATGTCCACTGTCACCACTTTAATTTTAACGCAGTTCTCAAAATCCTTAGCCACAGCAATAAGACAACAAAAAGAAAAAAAAAAGGCATCCAACTTGACAAGGAAGAAGTCAAACTTTGACTATCTTCAGATGACATGATGCTCTACATAGAAAACTCGAAGTCTCCACCAAGTAATTGCCAGAACTGATACACAAATTCAGTACAATTATAGGATACAAAATCAGAATACAGAAATCTGTTGCATTTTATACTCCAATGATGAAGCAGCAAAAAGAGAAATTAAGAAAACTATTCCACTTACAATCACACCAAAAATAATAAGATACCTAGTAATAAACTTAACCAGAGGCATCTGGCTGGTTCAGTTGGTACAGCATACAACTTTTGATCTTAGGGTTGTGAGTTTTGAGCTCCTTTTTGGGTGAGATCACTTAAAAATACAATCTTAAAAAAATTAATCCATTCAAGAGATGAAAGACATGTACCCTGAAAACTATAAAAACACTGATGAAAGATACTGAAGATGACACAAAGAAATGGAAGGACGTTTCATACTCATGGATTGGATGAACAAATATTGTTAAAATGATACCCAAATGTTGTTAAAATATTACCCTAAGGAATCTACACACTTAATGCAATCTTTACCAAAATACCAGCATAATTTTTCACAAACCTAGAAGAAACTACCCTAAATTTGTATGAAACTACAAAAGACTATAAATAGCCAAAGCAATCTTGAATAAGAAAAGGAAAACTGGAGGCATTACAATTCTGAACTTCAAGTCATATTGCAAAGCTATAGTCAACAGAACAGTATGGCACTGGCACACAAATAGACATGTTGATCAATGAAACAGAATAGACAACCCAAAAATGAACCCATAATTATATGGTCAATGAATCTTTGACAAAGCAGAAAAGAATATCTGAAGGTAAAAAGACAGTCTCTTCAACAAGTGGTGTTGGTAAAAACTGGACAGAACATGCAAAAAAGTGTAACTGGACCATTTTCTTACACCATACACAAGAATAAATTCAAAATAGATTACAGACTTAAATGTGAGTCCTGAAACCATAAAAATATTAGAGAAGAATACAGGCTGTAAATTCATTGACATTGGCTGTAGCAACGTCTTTCTAGATATGTCTCCTGAGGCAAGGGAAACAATAGCAAAAATAAACTATTTGTACATCCACAAAATAAAAAGCTTGTTTACAGCAAAAGAAACAGTCAACAAAACTAAAAGGCAACCTGTGAAATGAGAGAAGATATTTTCAAATAACATATATGATAAAATGTTAGTATCCAAAATATATTTAAAAACTTACAAAATTTAATACATAAAAATGAATAATCCAATTAAAAATGGGCAGAAGTCATGAATAGACATATTTCCAAAGAAGACATTCAGATGGCCAACAGACACTGAAGATGCTCAACATCACCAGTCATGGGGAAAATACAAGCAAAACTACATCATTTCACCTCATATCTATCAGAGTGGCTAAAATAAACAACAGAGGGAAAAAAAGTGTTAATGACAATGTAGAGAAAAGGAATGCTCTTTCACTGTTTGTGGGAATGCAAAGTGTTGCAGCCAGTATGGAAAACTGTGTGGAGGTTCTTCTAAAGGTTAAAAATAGAACTACTCTATGATCAAGCAATTGCACTACTAGGTATTTACCCATAGAATACAAAGTACTAATTCCAAGGGATACATGCTTATAGCAGCCTTTTCTACAATAGCAAAATTATGGAAACAGTTCAAGTGAGCATCAATTGATGAATAGATAATGAAGAAGTGGAATACAACTCAACCTTAAAAAAGAACAAAATCTTGCCATTTGCAATGACGCAGATGGAGCTAGAGAGTATTATTCTAAGCGATATAAGTCAGTCAGAAAAAGACAAGTATCAGGCTATTTCACTCAATATGCAATTTAAGAAACAAAACAAATGAGTCAATGGGAAAATGGTGACAGAGGCAAGCCAAGAAAGAGAATCTTAAGTACAGAGAACAAACTGATGGCTCCCAGAAGGGAGGTGGGTGGGTGGATGTGTTAAATAGGTGATGGGGAGTAAGGAGTACACTTGTTATGAACACTGGGTGTTGTACAGAAATATTTAATCACCATATTATACTCCTGAAACTAATATTACACTGTTATGTTAACTAACAAGAATTTAAATGAAAGATTGGAAAAAAAGAGTGTATTTATATTGATGAGCACTGAGTACAATACAATTCTTGAATCACTATATTTTACACCTGAAACTAATATAACACTGTATATTATCTATATGGAATTAAAACAAAATCAAATTAAATTGTGCATTCTCTTGTTTGTGAGTGGAATGTTCTCTATATATTTGTTTGTTCCAACTTGTCTAGTGTGTAATTGAAAGGCACTGTTTCCTTAATTTTCTATCTGGATGATCTATTCATTGATGTGGGGTGTTATGGTCCCCTACTATTATTATATTACTATCAATTTCTTTATTTTTGTCTGTTAGTATTTTCTTTACATATTTATGTACATGGTCCTCTATATATTGATACAAAATGCCAATCATTCAATCATAAATTTCTACATATGCTGAGTGAGATATAATTGAAAACAAAAGAAAAAAAGACCTTTGAAAAACATTGTAGGTGACCTAGTTACTGGAGTAAGAAAATAAGAGCTTAAAAATATTCTAACATTTAATATGTTTATGTAGAGAAATAGAAAAAAAGGCAAAATGAAGGAGAATTTTATCAGAATATGAGATTTTATAAATAGAAATTAAATAGATATTCAAAATCTGTAAACTACAATATCAGAAATTAAAACTCTTTGGCTTTTTTTAAGGTAATATGTAGATTTCTATGAAGTGTTTTCTATGGGCTGGAGAGAATATGTTGCTTTCAGGTTTATTAGGACTCAGTGTAAAAGAGTATTAACACCATTAATTTCTAACTTGATATTTTTGAATATTAAATTAATATTTTTTAGAATTATTTGTAAGTGTATCATCTGTTACTTTTTAAAAATATAATTTAGAGGTGCCTGGGTGGCTCAGTCAGTTAAGCATCCAACTTTGGCTCAGGTCATGATCTCGCCATCACATCGAGCCCCACATCGGTGGGGGAGGGCTTTTGAAGAGTGGAGATGTGGTCAATAGCATTAAGAGTGAATATATGAATGAAAGAAAACACAGAGATGATGGTTTTTAAATAAGAAACATCAATCAATCTGTGCTGACAGCTCAGAGCCTGGAGCCTGTTTCAGATTCTGTGTCTCCTTCTCTCTCTGTCCCTCCTGAGTTCATGCTCTGTCTCTCTCTGTCTCAAAAATAAATAAACATTAAAAAACATATATACATAATTTATTGTCCAAAACTGTCTGTTAGTTTAAAGCAGTAAAAATTAAACTATTAACACAGTGAAGCTCACCTCACCTTGTGCATGTAATCTGGACTATGATTATTTGTCATCAAACATCATTTTTGCAACATATATACAACTTTAGTCATGATGTATGTGAATCACAGAATGTGATGAATTCTGGGAATAGAGAAGGAATGAGATAAGCAGGGATCTTTTGCTTTTCATTTCTCTCTTGTTTATTTTTTGAAAAATTATATCTCAAGCATAATATGTTATTTATATTTGATAAGCTGATTTTCACACTCTCTCTCAAAAATAAATAAATAAAATTTAAAAAAGAATTAAGGGATCGTCAGAAGATGGCGGCATAGGAGGTCGCTGGGCTCACCCCGCATCCTGCTGATCACTTAGATTCCACCTACACCTGCCTAAATAACCCAGAAAGCCGCCAGAGGATTAGCAGAAGGGAGTCTCCAGAGCCAAGTACAGACGAGAGGCCCACAGAAGAGGGTAGGAAGGGCCGCGAGGTGGTGCACGCTCCACGGACTGCCGGGAGGGAGCCAGGGCAGAGGGGCGGCCTGCTGGCCAAGCAGAGCCACCGAGTCTGGCTTGCAAAAGCAGAGGGGCCAGACGGTGTGTGTTCTGACAGGAAGCGGGACTTAGCATCTGGGAGGTCATAAGTTAACAGCTCTGCTCAGAAACCGGGAAGGCTGGAGGACAAAGGGAGGGAGAGTTGTTGAGCCCCAGGAGGACAGAGCTCAATTTGGCGGGGAACAAAGGTGCTCGCCAGCGCAATCTCCCTCACCCATCCCCCAGCCAAAATCCCAAAGGGAACCAGTTCCTGCCAGGAAACTTGCTTGCTCTGCACAAACAGCCAACGCTGTGCTTCTGCGGAGCCACCCCTCCGGCAGCGGGTCTGACTCCCTCCCTCTGTCACAGGGCCACTCCTGAAGTGGATCACCTAAGGAGAAGTGAGCTAAGCCTGCCCCTCCTGCTCCCGTGCACCTTGCCTACCCACCCCAGCTAATACTCCAGATCCCCAGCACCACAAGCCTGGCAGTGTGCAAGTAGCCCAGATGGGCCACACCACCCCACAGTGAATCCCGCCCTAGGAGAGAGGAAGAGAAGGCACACACCAGTCTGACTGTGACCCCAGCGGTGGGCTGGGGGCAGACATCAGGTACGACTGCGGCCCCGCCTAACAACTCCAGTTATACACCACAGCACAGGGAAAGTGCCCTGCAGGTCTGCACCACTCCAGGGACTATCCAAAATGACCAAATGGAATAATTCCTCTCAAAAGAATCTCCAGGAAATAACAACAGCTAATGAACTGATCAAAAAGGATTTAAATAATATAACAGTAAGTGAATTTGGAATAATACTCATAAAATTAATCACTGGGCTTGAAAACAGTATAGAGGAGAGCAGAGAATCTCTTGCTACAGAGATCAAGGGACTAAGGAACAGTCACGAGGAGCTGAAAAACGCTTTAAACGAGATGCAAAATGAAATGGAAACGACCACAGCTCGGAAGAGGCAGAGGAGAGAACAGGTGAACTAGAAGATAAAATTATGGAAAAAGAGGAAGCTGAGAAAAAGAGAGCTAAAAAAATCCAGGAGTATGAGGGGAAAATTAGAGAACTAAGTGATACACTGAAAAGAAATAATATACGCATAATTGGTATCCTAGAGGGGGAAGAGAGAGGGAAAGGTGCTGAAGGGGTACTTGAAGAAATAATAGCTGAGAACTTCCCTGAACTGGGGAAGGAAAAAGGCATTGGAATCCAAGCGGCACAGAAAACTCCCTTCAGACGTAACTTGAATCGATCTTCTGCACAACATATCATAGTGAAACTGGCAAAATACAAGGATAAAGAGAAAATTCTGAAAGCAGCAAGGGATAAACGTGCCCTAACATATAAATGGAGACCTATAAGACTCGTGACCGATCTCTCTTTTGAAACTTGGCAGGCCAGAAAGGCTTGGCACGATATCTTCAGTGTGCTAAAGAGAAAAAATATGCAGCCGAGAATCCTTTATCCAGCAAGTCTGTCATTTAGAATAGAAGGAGAGATAAAAGTCTTCGCAAAGACACAAAAGCTGAAGGAATTTGTCACCACTAAACCAGCCCTACAAGAGATCCTAAGGGGAATCCTGTAAGACAAAGTACCAGAGACATCGCTACAGGCATAAAACATACAGACATCACAATGACTCTAAACCCGTATCTTTCTATAATAACACTGAATGTAAATGGACTAAATGCGCCACCAAAAGACATAGGGTATCAGAATGGATAAAAAAACAAGACCCATCTATTTGCTGCTTACAAGAGATTCATTTTAGACCTGAGGACACCTTTAGATTGAGAGTGAGGGGATGGAGAACTATTTATCATGCTACTGGAAGCCAAAAGAAAGCTGGAGTAGCCATACTTATATCAGACAAACTAGACTTTAAATTAAAGGCTGTAACAAGAGATGAAGAAGGGCATCATATAATATTTACAGGGTCTATCCATCAGGAAGAGCTAACAATTATAAATGTCTATGCGCCAAATACCGGAGCCCCCAAATATATAAAACAATTACTCACAAACATAAGCAACCTTATTGATAAGAATGTGGTAATTGCAGGGGACTTTAACACTCCACTTACAGAAATGGATAGATCATCTAGACACACGGTCAATAAAGAAACAAGGGCCCTGAATGACACATTGGATCAGATGGGCTTGACAGATAATTTAGAACTCTGCATCCCAAAGCAACAGAATATACTTTCTTCTCGAGTGCCCATGGAACATTCTCCAAGATAGATCATATACTGGGTCACAAAACAGCCCTTCATAAGTATACAAGAATTGTAATTATACTCTGCATACTTTCAGATCACAATGCTATGAAGCTTGAAATCAACCACAGGAAAAAATATGGAAAACCTCCAAAAGCATGGAGGTTAAAGAACACCCTACTAAAGAATGAGTGGGTCAACCAGGCAATTAGAGAAGAAATTAAAAAAAATGTATGGAAACAAACGAAAATGAAAATACAATAATCCAAACGCTTTGGGATGCAGTGAAGGCAGTCCTGAGAGGAAAATACATTGCAATCCAGCCCTATCTCAAGAAACAAGAAAAATTCTAAATACAAAATCTAACACCACACCTAAAGGAAATAGAAGCAGAACAGCAAAGACAGCCTAAACCCAGCAGAAGAGGAGAAATAATAAAGATCAGAGCAGAAATGAACAATATAGAATCTAAAAAAACTGTAGAGCAGATCAACGAAACCAAGAGTTGGTTTTTTGAAAAAATAAACAAAATTGACAAACCTCTAGCCAGGCTTCTCAAAAAGAAAAGGGAGATGACCCAAATAGATAAAATCATGAATGAAAATGGAATTATTACAACCAATCCCTCAGAGATGCAAACAATTATCAGGGAATACTAGAAAAATTATATGCCAACAAATTGGACAACATGGAAGAAGTGGACAAATTCCTGAACACCCACACACTTCCAAAACTCAATCAGGAGGAAATAGAAAGCTTGAACAGACCCATAACCAGCGAAGAAATTGAATCAGTTATCAAAAATCTCCCAACAAATAAGAGTCCAGGACCAGATGGCTTCCCAGGGGAGTTCTACCAGACGTTTAAAGCAGAGATAATACCTATCCTTCTCAAGCTATTCCAAGAAATAGAAAGGGAAGGAAAACTTGCAGACTCATTCTATGAAGCCAGTATTACTTTGATTCCAAAACCAGACAGAGACCCAGTAAAAAAAGAGAACTACAGGCCAATATCCCTGATGAATATGGATGCAAAAATTCTCAACAAGATACTAGCAAATCAAATTCAACAGCATATAAAAATAATTATTCACCATGCTCAAGTGGGATTCATTCCTGGGATGCAAGGCTTGTTCAACATTCGCAAATCAATCAACATGATACATCACATTAATAAAAGAAAAGATAAGAACCATATGATCTTGTCAATCGATGCAGAAAAGGCCTTTGACAAAATTCAGCACCCTTTCTTAATAAAAACCCTCGAGAAAGTCGGGATTGAAGGAACATACTTAAAGATCATAAAAGCCATTTATGAAAAGCCCACAGCTAACATCATCCTCAATGGGGAAAAACTGAGAGCTTTTTCCCTGAGATCAGGAACACAACAGGGATGCCCACTCTCATCGCTGTTGTTTAACATAGTGTTGGAAGTGCTAGCATCAGCAATCAGACAACAAAAGGAAATCAAAGGCATCAAAATTGGCAAAGATGAAGTTAAGCTTTCACTTTTTGCAGATGACATGATACTATACATGGAAAATCCGATAGACTCCACCAAAAGTCTGCTAGAACTGAAGCATGAATTCAGCAAAGTTGCAGGATACAAAATCAATGTGCAGAAATCAGTTGCATTCTTATACACTAACAATGAAGCAACAGAAAGACAAATGAAGAAACTGATCCCATTCACAATTGCACCAAGAAGCATAAAATACCTAGGAATAAATCTAACCAAAGATGTAAAAGATCTGTATGCTGAAAACTATAGAAAGCTTATGAATGTAATTGAAGAAGATATAAGGAAATGGAAAGACATTCCCTGCTCATGGATTGGAAGAATAAATATTGTCAAAATTTCAATACTACCCAAAGCTATCTACACAGTCAATACAATCCCAATCAAAATTGCACCAGCATGTTTCTCAAAACTAGAACAAGCAATCCTAAAATTCATATGGAACCACAAAAGGCCCCGAATAGCCAAAGTAATTTTGAAGAAGAAGACTAAAGCAGGAGGCATCACAATCCCATACTTTAGCCTCTACTACAAAGCTGTAATCATCAAGACATCATGGTATTGGCACAAAAACAGACACATAGACCAATGGAATAGAATAGAAACCCCAGAACCAGACCCACAAACGTATGGCCAACTAATCTTTGACAAAGCAGGAAAGAACATCCAATGGAAAAAAGACAGTCTATTTAACAAATGGTGTTGGGAGAACTGGACAGCAACATGCAGAAGGTTGAGACTAGACCACTTTCCCACACCATTCACAAAAATAAACTCAAAATGGATAAAGGACCTGAATGTGAGACAGGAAACCATCAAAACCCTAGAGGAGAAAGCAGGAAAAGACCCCTCTTACCTCAGCTGTAGCAATCTCTTCCTCGACACATCCCCAAAGGCAAGGGAATTAAAAGCAAAAATGAATTACTGGGACCTTATGAAGATAAAAAGCTTCTGCACAGTAAAGGAAACAACCAACAAAACTAAAAGGCAACCAATGGAATGGGAAAACATATTTGCAAATGACATATCGGACAAAGGGCTAGTATCCAAAATCTATAAAGAGCTCACCAAACTCCACACCCAAAAAACAAATAACCCAGTGAAGAAATGGGCAGAAAACATGAATAGACACTTCTCTAAAGAAGACATCCCGATGGCCAACAGGCACATGACAAGATGCTCAACGTCACTCCTCATCAGGGAAATCCAAATCAATACCACACTCAGATATCACCTCACGCCAGTCAGAGTGGCCAAAATGAACAAATCAGGAGATGATAGATGCTGGCGAGGATGTGGAGAAACGGGAACCCTCTTGCACTGTTGGTGGGAATGCAAACTGGTGCAGCCACTCTGGAAACAGTGTGGAGGTTCCTCAAAAAATTAAAAATAGACCTACCCTATGACCCAGCAATAGCACTGCTAGGAATTTACCCAAGGGATACAGGAGTACTGATGCATAGGGGCACTTGTACCCCAATGTTTATAGCAGCACTCTCAACAATAGCCAAATTATGGAAAGAGCCTAAATGTCCATCAACTGATGAATGGATAAAGAAATTGTGGTTTATATACACAATGGGGTACTATGTGGCAATGAGAAAGAATGAAATATGTCCCTTTGTAGCCACGTGGATGGAACTGGAGAGTGTGATGCTAA
Organism: Panthera uncia; assembly: GCF_023721935.1. NCBI lineage: Eukaryota > Metazoa > Chordata > Mammalia > Carnivora > Felidae > Panthera > Panthera uncia. The sequence continues at coordinate 1,105,335 of NW_026057577.1, read as the reverse complement.
GTGAAATAAGCCATACAGAGAAAGACAGATACCATATGTTTTCACTCTTATGTGGATCCTGAGAAACTTAACAGAAACCCATGGGGGAGAGGAAGGAAAAAAAAACAAAAAAAGGTTAGAGTGGGAGAGAGCCAAAGCATAAGAGACTGTTAAAAACTGAGAACAAGCTGAGGGTTGATGGGGGGTGGGAGGGAGGGTAGGGTGGGTGATAGGTTTTGAGGAGGGCACCTTTTGGGATGAGCACTGGGTGTTGTATGGAAACCAACTTGACAATAAATTTCATATATTGAAAAAAAAAGAATTAAAAAAAGAAGGTACACTGAATAGAATTTTAAAGCTATAAAGTTAACCTATTTTATTAGCTTGGAAATTATTAATGTTAACATACCAACAAAAAATTTAAAAAATGTGAAAATTAGTAGGAAAAAATAAAAAAAAAATAATTCCCATAAAATCCATCAAAAATTTCCTGAATGTACCTCATTGTTTCTATTCTCATATGGATATATATATTCTTTAATTTAGAAAGCAAAATAATGCAACTTGCATAAATTATATGCAATAAAATATAAAATAATATATGATTACCATAAGAGATTGCTGAATGAAAATTTTATATACAAAGATTTTATGGAACAAGTGATCTTGATCTTTTGAAGAGTGGAGGTTTGGTCAATAGCATTAAGATTTAATATATGAATGAAAGAAAACACAGAGATGATGGTTTTTAAATAAGAAACATCAATCAACGAGTTATTTCTAGGATGACAATTTGTTTTAGACCATGTGTCCTGATACACTGACGCTGCTGAAGACAGTAGAGATTATCTCTGCACAGACGTTATTGTCAAAACCCACGTAGTTTCTCAAAAGGTTAATCATAAATAACACATTAAGTTTGTACTCTAAGAAAGCCTTGACTATGGAACTAGAAACAACTTTATACCAACAAACAAATAACAATATGCCTGAGTCCTAATACTTTTCTGATCCCTTATTATGTTACATTTCCAGTATGACAATCCAATGATAATAGCTACTTTCAATATTGAGTATGAAACGTTTCTTACAGTGACATTGTGGAAACAAATAATTTTCTCAATTGCCACATCTTCTCATGCACTTCCTCAGGGCCCCCACCACTTCTTTGTTCCTTAAGCTGTAGATGAGGGGATTTAGCATGGGGGTCACTATGGTTCCAAGTACAGCTGCAATCTGATCTTGTTCAGGTGTGTGAGAAGAACTGGGTGTCATGTAAATGAAGATGGCTTGACCAAAGTAGAGACTCACTACTGTCAGGTGGGAGAAACAGGTGGAAAGTGCTTTTTTACTTCCTTTCCAAGAATTCATCTTCAGAACAGTGAGGAAGATGAGAGTGTAGGAGACCAGAATAAGAAAAAATGGGACGAGGAGAAACACAATTGTTGATACAAATTTTACCATTTCATAGACTGATATATCCACACAAGACAACCTCAGGATGGCAGGCATCTCACAAAAGTAATGATTAATTTCCCTGGAACCACAGATAGGGAAATTCATTGGGTAGATGGTGTGTATAAGGGCTGCAAGGGACCCTCCAATCCAGGCTGCAGCAGCCATCTGCAGACAGACGTTGGGATTCATGAGAATTGTGTATCTCAGGGGGTTACACACAGCCACACAGCGGTCATAGGCCATTAGGGTCAGCAAGATGCACTCAGCAAGACCAAGGGTGAGGAAGAAAAAGAGCTGAGTGGCACAGGCGAAATAGGAAATGTTCTTCCTCTCTGTGAAATAGTTGGTAACCACCTTGGGGACTGTGCTGGAGATGTAAGCCAAGTCAATGAGGGACAGCTGACTGAGCAGGAAGTACATGGGGGTGTGGAGGCAGGAGTCCAGCCAGATGAGGAGGATTAGTATGGAGTTTCCAGTAAAGGCAATAATGTAAATAAAAAGGAGGAGGAGGATGAGGAGGTAGGGATAACTGAACCAGGGAAAGAGTCCCAGGAGGATAAAGTCAGTTGAGTTTTCATTCTTCTGCTCCATGTTTTAATTTAAATGCTTTATTCAAACTGAAAAATTGGAAAAGTTATATAACAAAGGATGTGGTGCTTTGTTAAAATAATCTGTCAGTCAACATTCACTTCTCTGTACACTTACAGCTAGGACTTTAAAACAGTACATTCTCATAAAAAAGAAATTGAAAAGAAAACTGAAAAGAAAATTGAAAAGAAAATTGAAAAATTTCTATTCAGAAATTAGCAATGTTATATTCTAATTTGATTGGTTTGACTTGGCCAGATGAATATTTAGTCCCTTTGGTAATAATTACAAACCTGACCATTATGTTTCCCATATATTTACCTTTTTAATGTACTCCAATCTGTTGACATTCTTGTGTTTTTCATATTGCTTTCCTGACTGTACTGTTCTGCTCACCTCCACCCCAAAGTATCTCAAGTGTCCCTTGTGGCCATTTCACAGCTTTTCTAAAGAAATTTGAATCGCCACCGAAATGATATAGACTGTTTATTCTATTTTACATACTAACTTCCTTAATTCTTACGTTTTCAGTTTTCTTTTTAATTCTCATGTCTTACCTTCATTTTAAACTTATTTTTTCACTTGAATAATTTCCTTTGTCAATGAACAGCCTAAAAGACAGCAATCATATCTCTTGGTTAATCTTTCAGTTATTGTTCATTTCCCATTGAGTAAAAATTTCTTCAAAATACTTTTAAGGTGTTGATTAAAGTCATGCAAATAAATTTTAATTTCCCATCTTTGTAAAAGTGATGGTGACGCTAATGACAAATGAAGAAATATCCTCTTTTGCTTGATGAGAAAGGTCTCATACATATTCAATTCCTGGATCAATGAGTTGATTTCCTTTGTAAACCCTGATGGTCCACATGCAATGTTTCCTCTTTGTGAAGCAATCATAATGAGAATTTTTGCTTTTATTATCAATAATATACATGAAATATTTCATTTTATATAAATCCTACATTATTATGCTTTTCATGATTTGAGATAATGAAAAAAAATCATTGTATAATGTTCATCTGTCAATGGAAATAGAATAGTGTCATTCATGATTGGGTCATAATAAGCTTGTGGCAGAACTTTGGTCTTGGGGAAATTTTATTTTTTTTAATTTTTTTTTACATTTATTCATTCTTGAGAGACAGAGAGACAGAAAATAAGTGAGGGAGGGTCAGAGAGCTAGAAGGAGACATAGAATCTGAAGCAGGCTCCAGGCTTTGAGCTGTGAGCACAGAGCCCAACACAGGGCTGGAACCACAAAGCGTGAGATCATGACCTGAGCCCAAGTCAGACACCCAACCAAGTGAGCCACCCAGGCACCCCTGAAATTTGTTTTCTTAAGTTACCACTCTGTGCACCTCAAGATCCTGGTCTCCTCTTCCTGGGCACTATCCTTCATGATGTTTCTCTAGTTTCCTGTGTTTTTTGACATAAAGCCTTTCCCTACAGAGCTTAGTTCATTGGGAAGTGAAATAATGGGAGAATATCTTTGAAAATAATGTCTCATGGTCCCACATTATTATGTGTAAAATATGACATTATGTTTACAAGTATAACAGTGTTATTAACTATAGTATATTCAAATAAATATAGACTGGGAATGGGAAATAGATACAAACACTGTAAAATATCTTGCTTTAGGAATGATAAAACATCAAGCATTGTGCCTGGCATCTAACTGATGACTCGTTTTGTAAGTCTATGTGCTTACATGCAAGCCTCTTTTAAGTGTATATTAATAATTTTGCACATTAGCAAATTAGGTCTACGATATATTGTATATTGAAAATATTGTAATGTTTTATATTAATCACATACGATTACATTCTCTTAGATTTAGGAATGTGGAGTAAAAGTGATTTTTGTGATTTTGTTAGGAAGACCTTAGTTCTACCAATATCTTTGTGACTTGGAAATGAATGAATACCTCTAGGATGTAATTATTTCAAATGCTAAAGGAAACGTTAACTTACCTGATTTATAAGGGCGGCACTTGCCTTCTTCAAAATTATAATTAGACAATATGTATCGATAAAAATCATTGAGCACACACTTTATTACACTGAAACAATGATTCAACAATAAACTATACATTTAGCTAGATACAGACTCTGACTAAATAATGCACAAGCAGTATATTATAAAAATTTTTGAAAAATATTTTTTTGTCAACATATATGTTTTGTCTTCAAGTGGTCAATAGATTTACCATGATTTACTCAAGAAATAAAGAAAAACAAATTTAATTTTGTTTATCTTAAAGTAATGTCATTCTTTTATTTTCTTCTAAGGAAAGTCACATTTCCTTTCAATTTCTAGAAAGTCTTAACTTTCTCCATCACATAAGATTTGAAACTAAGTGATTAACAATCAAAGCATCACTCTAAAAAGATATTTGTATGAATGGCAAAACACAGATCCTATTAGAGAGATGTGAGCAGATTGCTCTCATCTGTAACTCATCCTGTCCTTAATAAATATCCTTAAACTCTACAGTGCTCCTCACAAGCTAAGTCGCAGTAATTGCAAAATATTTGCTGCTGGAGTACATGGAGTATATTGGAGGACATACTAACACCGATGGCAGTATATTGGAGGACACACTAACACCGATGACCCTTATAAGAACAGTAGTTCACACTTATGGAAGACAATAAATTCCAGAGTAGTTTGCATACATTAACTTATTGACTGCTTGTAAGGACCCTATGTGCAATCTTGAGCAACTGGGGCAGACAAAAATGGTGCAATGTGTTCTTACTGTGTCTTTTGTCAGGCAGTGGCTGAACAAAATGAGACAGAGACCTTTCCCTACAGATCCTCCCTCCCTGAAGACACTGAATTTTTCATTTAAGGACTCACTGTGAGAAGCAGACTCCATTTTCATGTAATCCAAATTTATCTGCTTTTGCTTTACAAAGGTCCTTTTGTATGGAGGCTGGGTAGAAAAACAGAGTTAACTACCTGCCTAGAAGGAAATTATTTTATTAATAGGCAACAACATTCTCCTACCCCTGCCTTCAGCCCCATAGTTACTGCCGCCTGGTGTACTTCCAGTAACTGCTGTCATTTTCTTGTGCCCTGTCACTCTTTTACATTAAATTAGTCGATACCTGTCTTGACTGAAATTTCTGAAATTTCAAACTCCCTGAAAGAGGACTAATTACATTTCTGCTACACACTTGGTTTAGGTCTGAGATCAGCATGTGAGAAGTCAATATCATCTTCTGTGTTTCATCAAGTTCTGTATCTTTTGTGTACCTCAAAATGGGGAAGACATGAAAAGTGTCTCATGGGAATTTGTCTCCAGACTTTAATTAATTGTAAGCTCAGAATAAGTGCAGGGCTCTAAGAAGACTCTTATGAAAGATAATTACTGCCCAGTATTCTATGCTTTTTCTTGAAAAATGATACTGTTGGGTTTTGATTATCTCTACGGAAATAGAAACATCAAAGAAATTCCATATTGAAAATATGAGAGCAAACTATTTGGATGACTTTTAAGTCAATGGGGGAGGAAAAACATTTTTTTTCGAGGGAAACTTTTTTGTGTGTCAAACTTTTTATTTTTATATTTTTAATATGAAATTTATTGTCAAATTGGTTTCCCTAAAACACCCAGTGCTCATTCCAGCAGGTGTCCTTCTCAATGCCCATCACCCACCCTCCCCTCCCTCCCACCCCCCATCAACCCTCAGTTTGTTCTCAGTTTTTAAGAGTCTCTTAAGTTTTGGCTCCCTCCCTCTCTAACCTTTTTTTTTTTTTCTTCCCCTCCCCCATGGTCTTCTATTAAGTTTCTCAGGATCCACATAGGAGTGAAAACATATGGTATCTGTCTTTCTCTGTATGGCTTATTTCACTTAGCATAACACTCTCCAGTTCCATCCACGTTGCTACAAAAGGCCATATTTCATTCTTTATCATTGCCACATAGTATTCCATTGTGTACATAAACCACAATTTCTTTATCCATTCATCAGTTGATGAACATTTAGGCTCTTTCCATAGTTTGGCTATTGTTCAAAGTGCTGCTATAAACATTGGGGTACAAGTGCCCCTATGCATAGGCACTCCTGTCTCCCTTGGGTAAATTCCTAGCAGTTTTATTGATGGGTCATAGGGTAGATCTATTTTTAATTTTTTGAGGAACCTCCACACTGTTTTCCAGAGTGGCTGCACCAGTTTGAATTCCCACCAACAGTGCAAGAGGGTTCCCATTTCTCCACATCCTCTCCAGCATCTATAGTCTCCTGATTTGTTCATTTTAGCCACTCTGACTGGCATGAGGTGGTATCTCAGTGTGGTTTTGATTTGTATTTCCCTGATGAGGAGTGACGTTGAGAATCTTTTCAGGTGCCTGTTGGCCATCTGAATGTCTTCTTTAGAGAAGTGTCTATTCATGTCTTCTGCCCATTTCTTCACTGGATTATTTGTTTTTCCGGTGTGGAGTTTGGTGAATTCTTTATAGATTTTGGATACTAGCCCTTTATCCAATATGTCATTTGCAAATATCTTTTCCCATTCCATTGGTTGCCTTTTAGTTTTGTTGGTTGTTTCCTTTGCAGTGCAGAAGATTTTGATCTTCATGGGGTCCCAATATTTCATTTTGTATTTTAATTCCCTTGACTTTGGAAATGTGTCAAGTAAGAAATTGCTGCGGCTGAGGTCAGAGAGGTCTTTTCCTGCTTTCTCCTCTATGGTTTTGATGGTTTCCTGTCTCATTCAGGTCCTTCATTCATTTTGAGTTTATTTTTGTGAATGGTGTAAGAAAGTGGTCTAGTTTCATTCTTCTGTATGTTGCTGTCCAGTTCTCCCAGCACCGTTTGTTAAATAGACTGTCTTTTTTCCATTGGATATTCTTTCCTGCTTTGTCAAAGATTAGTTGGCCATACTTTTGTGGGGCCAATTCTGGGGTTTCTATTCTATTCCATTGGTCTATGTGTCTGTTTTTGTGCCAATACCATGCTGTCTTGATTACAGCTTTGTAGGAGAGGCTAAAGTCTGGGATTGTGATACCTTTGGTTTTCTCCTTCAATATTATTTTGGCTATTCGAGGTCTTTTGTGATTCCATACAAATTTTAGGATTGCTTGTCCTAGACTGAAGAAGAATGCTGGTGCAATTTTGATTGGGATTGCATTGAATGTGTAGATTGCTTTGGGTGGTATTGACATTTGAAAAATATATATTCTTCCAATCCATGAGCACAGAATGTTTTTCCATTTCTTTGTATCCTCTTCAATTTCCTTCATAAGGTTTCTATAGTTTTCAGCATACAGATCTTTTATATCTTTGGTTAGGTTTATTCCTAGGTATTTTACGATTATTGGTGCAAATGTGAATGAGATCAGTTTCTTTATTTGTCTTTCTGTTGCTTCATTTTTGGTGTATAAAAATACAACTGATTTCTGTACATTAATTTTGTATCCTGTGACTTTGCTGAATTCATCTATCAGTTCTAGCAGACTTTTGGTGGAGTCTATCAGGTTGTCCATGCATAATATCATGTCATCTACAAAAAGTGAAAGCTTAACTTCATCATTGCCAATTTTCATGCCTTGATTTTCTTCCGTTGTCTTATTGCTGATGTTAGAACTTCCAACACTATGTTAAACAACAGAGGTGAGGGTGGACATCCCTGTCTTGTTCCTGATCTCACAGGGAAAGCTCTAAGTTTTTCTCTATTGAGAATGATATTATCTTTTCATAAATGGCTTTTATGAAGTTTAAAGTTGTTCCTTCTATCCTGACTTTCTCAAGGGTTTTAATGAAGAAAGGATGCTGTACTTTGTCAAATGCTTTTTCCACATCGATTGACAGGATCATATGGTTCTTATCTTTCCTTTTATTAATGTGATGTATCACATTGTTTGATTTGTGAATGTTGAACCTGCCCTGCAGCCCAGGAATGAATCTCACTTGATTATGGTGAATAATTCTTTTTATATGCTGTTGAATTCAATTTACTAGTATCTTGTTGAGAATTTTTCCATCCGTATTCATCAAGGATATTGGCCTGTACTTCTCTTTTTTTTTGCTGGGTCTCTGTCTGGTTTGGGAATCAAAGTAATGCTCCCTTCATAGAATGAGTCTGGAAGTTTTCCTTCCCTTTCTATTTTTTGAAAAGCTTGAGAAGGATAGGTATTATCTCTGCCTTAAATGTCTAGTAGAATTCCTCAGGGAAGCCATCTTGTACTGGACTCTTATTTGTTGGGAGATTTTTGATAACTGATTCAATTTCTTCACTGGTTATGGGTCTGTTCAAATTTTCTATTTCATTCTGTTTGGGTTTTGGTAGTGTGTGGGTGTTTACGAATTTGTCCATTTATTCCAGATTATAAAGTTTGTTGGCATATAATTTTTCACAGTATTCCCTGATAATTGCTTGTATATATGAGGGAGTGGTTGAAATAAATTCCACTTTAATTCATGATTTTATCTATTTGGGTCATCTCCATTTTCTTTTTGAGAAGCCTGGCTAGAGGTTTATCAAATTTGTTTATTTTTTTCAAAAAACCAACTCTTGGTTTCATTGATCTGCTCTACAGTTCTTTTCAGAGTCTATATTGTTTATTTCTGCTCTGATCTTTATTATTTCTCTTCTTCTGCTGGATTTAGGGTGTCTTTGTTGTTCTGCTTCTATTTCCTTTAGGTGTGCTGTTAGATTTTGTATTTGGGACTTTTCTTGTTTCTTGAGATAGGCCTGGATTGCCATGTATTTTCCTCTCAGGACTGCCTTCGCTGCATCCCAAAGCGTTTGGATTGTTGTATTTTCATTTTCATTTGTTTCCATGTAATTTTTAATTTCTTCTCTAATTGCCTGGTTGACCCATGCATTCTTTAGGAAGATGTTCTATAACCTCCATGCTTTTGGAGGTTTTGCATATTTTTACTTGTTGTTGATTTCAAGCTTCAGAGCATTGTGATCTGAAAGTGTGCATGGTATGATATCAATTATTTTATATTTATGAAGGGCTGTTTTTTGACCTTGTATGTGATATATCTTGGAGAATGTTTCATATGCACTTGAGAAGAAAGTGTATTCTGTTGCTTTTGGATGCAGAGCTCTGTCATGTCCATCTGGTCCAATGTATCATTCAAGGCCATTGTTTTTTTATTGATTCTCCATCCAGATGATGTATGCGTTGTTGTAAGTGGAGTATTAACGTCCCCTGCAATTACCACAATCTTATCAATAAGGTTGCTTACGTTTGTGATTAATTGTTGTATATATTTGGGTGGTCTGAATTCGGTGCATAGACCTTTATAATTGTTAGCTCTTCCTGATGGATAGACCCTGTAATTATTATATAATGCCCCTCTTCATCTCTTGTTACAGCCTTTAAGTTAAATTCTAGTTTGTCTGATATAAGTATGGCTACTCCAGCTTTCTTGTGACTTCCAGGAGCATGATAGATAGTTCTCCATCCCGTCACTTTCAATCTGAAGGTGTCCTCAGATCTAAAATGAGTCTCTTGTAGACAGCAAATAGATGGGTCTTGTTTTTTTATCCATTCTGATACCCTATATCTTTTGGTTGGTGCAGTTAGTCCATTTACATTCAGTGTTATTATTCAAAGATATGGGTTTAGAGACATAGTGGTATCTGTAGGTTCATGCTTGTAGTGGTGTCTCTGGTACTTTGTGTTTCTTGCAACATTTCATTCACAGAATCCCCCTTAGGATCTCTTGTAGGGCTGGTTTAGTGGTGATTAATTCCTTCAGTTTTTGTTTGTTTGGAAAAAGCTTTATCTCTCCTTGTATTTTGAATGACAGGTTTGCTGGATAAACGATTCTTGGCTGCATATTTTTCCTGTTCATCACATGAAGATTTCCTTCCATTCCTTTCTGTCCTGCCAAGTTTTAGTAGACAGGTCTGCTACTACCCTTATGCTCCTACCTGTGTATGTTAAGGCCCATTTATCCCTAGCTGCTTTCAGAATTCTGTCTTTATCCTTGTATTTTTCCAGTTTCACTATATGCCCTTCAGAAGATTGATTCAAGTTATGTCTGAAGGGAGTTCTCTGTGTGTCTTGGGTTTCAATGCCTATTTCCTTCCCCAGACCAGGGAAGTTGTCAGCTATGACTTTTTCAAGTATACCGTCAGACCCTTTCTCTCTCATCTTTGTCTGGAATTCCTGTGATATGGATATTGTTCCATTTATCTGCATCACTTAGTTCTCTAATTCTCTCGTACTCCTGGATTTTTTTTAATCTCTCTTTTTCTCAGCTTCCTCTTTTTCCATAATTTTTCTTCTATTTCACCTATTCTCTCCCCTGCCTCTTCAATCCTCACTGCGCCCACCTCCATTTTTTTTTGCACCTTATTTATAGCATTTTTTAAATTCATCACGACTATTTCTGAGTCCCTTGATCTCTGTGGCATTAGATTCTCTGCTGTCCTCTATGCTTTTTTTCAAGCCCAGCAATTAATTTTATGACTATTATTATAAATTCTTGTTCAGTTATATTGCTTAAATCAGTTTGGATCAATTTGTTAGCTGTTGCTATTTCCTGGAATTTCTTTTGAGGAGAATTCTTGCGTTTCATCACTTTGGCTAATTCTCTGTCCCTTATGGGTTTTAAGCGCTTGTTGTGTGCTCTGCACCTGTGAGTGCTGCTATATTAAAGGAGGGTCATACACTATCCAGGGCTTGGCCCTTCAGGGGTGTTTTTTTCAGAGATTGTTACTTGCTGTCTGTTGTTGTGACTTTTGTTATTTTATTACCCAACTCATAGTGATATTTTGGACCCTCCACCAGATGTGCTTTGATTTATTCCTTGGAGTAGCCCAGATGATCAGCTCCCCTTAGAACAAGTCAACCCTCCTATGGGGGATTCGATATCCTGCAGAGCCCCTTGAGCTTACTGCTCTCTCACTGCCTCAAAGGGTCATATGTACTTCTCAGATCCTCTGCACCTTTGCTTTTTGAACTTTCAGACTTTGAAACTTTCTTTTTCTGGACTGGATCGTGAAACTGACTGGGACTGGACAGGGTCTGACTTAGAACGAGACTGGGTTCAAGGTTGGACTGAGTCCTACAAAGAAACCAGACTGGTCCAAGTTCAGGCAGAAACTGGCTTACAAACTGGACCAGATTCAGGAGTCTAACATAGAAACTGGCTATAGATTTTGGATACTAACCTTTGATCCAATATGTAATTTTCAAATATCTTCTCCTATTTCATACGTTGCCATTTAGTTTTGTTGATTGCTTACTTCTCTGTGCAGAAGAAATTTTATCTTTAAGAGGACCAAATAGTACGTTTTTGCTTTTGTTTCCCTTGCCATTTTATTAACTTTGTAATTTAACTTTATTTTTTATTTTTTAAAATTTACATCCAAATTAGTTAGTATATAGTGAAGCAATGATTTCAGTAGATTCCTTAATGCCCCTTACCCATTTAGCCCATCCCCCCTCCCACAACCCCTCCAGCAACCCTCAGTTTGTTCTCCGTATTTATGAGTCTCTTCTGTTTTGTCCCCCTCCCTGTTTTTATATTATTTTTGTTTCCTTTCCCTTATGTTCATCTGTTTTGTCTCTTAAATTCCTCATATGAGTGAAGTCATATGATTTTTGTCTTTCTCTGACTGACTAATTTCACTTAGCATTATACCCTCCAGTTCCATCCACGTAGTTGCAAATGGCAAGATTTCATTCTTTTTGATTGCTGAGTAATACTCCATTGTATATATATGCCACTTCTTCTTTATCCATTCACCCATCAATGGACTTTTGGGCTCTTTCCATACTTTGGCTATTGTTGATAGTGCTACTATTAACATGGGGGTGCATGTGTACCTTCAAAAGAGCACACCTGTATCCCATAGATAAATGCCTAGTAATGCAATTGCTGGGTCATAGGGTAGTTCTATTTTCAGTTTTTTGAGGAATCTTCATACTGTTTTCCAGAGTGACTGCACCAGCTTGCATTCCAACAAACAATGCAAAAGAGATCCTCTCTCTCTGCATCATTGCCAACATCTGTTGTGGCCTGAGTTGTTAATGATAGCCATTGTGACAGGTGTAAGGTGGTATCTCATTGTGGTTTTGATTTGTGTTTCCCTGATGATGAGTGACGTTGAGCATTTTTTCATGTGTCAGTTGGCCATCTGGATGTCTTGGAGAAGTGTCTATTCATGTCTTTTGCCCATTTCTTCATTGGATTATTTGTTTTTTGGGTGTTGAGTTTGATAAATTCTTCATAGATTTTGGATACTAACCCTTTATCTGATATGTCATTTGCAAATATCTTCTCCCATTCTGTCGGCTACCTTTTAGTTTTGCTGGTTGTTTCCTTTGCTGTGCAGAAGCTTTTTATTTTGATGAGGTCCCAGTAGTTCATTTTTGCTTTTGTTTCCCTTGCCTCTGGAGACGTGTTAAGAAATTGTTGCAGGCAAGATCAAAGAGGTTTTTGCCTTCTTTCTCCTCGAGGATTTTGATGGCTTCCTGTCTTACACTGAGGTCTTTCATCCACCTTGAGTTTATTTTTGTATATGGTGTATGAAAGTGGTCCAGGTTCATTCTTGTGCATGTTACTGTCCAGTTTTCCCAGCACCACTTGCTGCAGAGACTGTCTTTATTCCATTGGATATTCTTTCCTGATTTGTCAAAGATTAGTTGACCGTATGTTTGTGGGTGTGTTTCTGGGTTCTCTATTCTGTTCCATTAATCTGAGTGTCTGTTCTTGTGCCGGTACCATTCTGTCTTGATAATTACAGCTTTGTAGTATAGCTTGAAGTCTAGGATTGTGATGCCTCCTCCTTTGGTTTTCTTTTTCAATTTTGCTTTGGCTATTGGGGGTCTTTTCTGGTTCCATACAAATTTTAGGATTATTTTTTCTAGCTCTGTGAAGAATGCTGGTGTTACTTTGATGGGGATTGCATTGAATATGTGGATTCCTTTGGATAGTATCAACATTTTAACAATATTTGTTCTTCCTATCCAGGAACATGGAATCGTTTTTTCCATTTCTTTGTGTCTCCGTCAATTTCTTTCATAAGTTTTCTATAGTTTTCAACGTATATATTTTTCACCTCTTTGGTTAGATTTATTCCTTGGTATTTGGGGTTTTGGTGCAACTGTAAATGGGATCGATTCCTTGATTTCTCTTTCTGTCACTTCATTGTTTGTGTATAGGAATGCAACCAATTTCTGTGCATTGATTTTATATCCTGCAACTTTGTTGAATTCATGAATCAGTTCTAGCAGGTTTTGGTGGAATTTTTGCATTTTCCATATAGAGTATCATGTCATCTGTGAAGAGTGAATGTTTGACCTCTTCCTGGCCCATTTGGATGCCTTTTATTTCTTTGTGTTGTCTGATTGCAGAGGCTACGACTTTCAATACTATGTTGAATAAAAGTGGTGAGAGTGGATATCCCTGTCTTGTTCCTCACCTTAAGGGGAAAGCTGTCAGTTTTTCCCCTTTAAGCATGATATTAGCATCGGGTCATTCATATATGGCTTTTATGATCTCTAGGTATGCTCTTCTTATCGCTACTTTCTTGAGGGTTTTTATCAAGAGAGGATGCTGTATTGTGTTAAATGCTTTCTCTGCATCTATTGAGAGGATCATATGTTTCTTGTCCTTTCTTTTATTGATGTGATGAGTCACGTTAATTGTTTTCAGATATTGATCCAGCCAAGTATCCCAGGTATAAATCCCACTTGGTCATGGTGAATAATTTTTTAATGTCTTCTTGGATCTGGTTGGCTAATATCTTGTTGAGGATTTTTGCATCCATGTTCATCAGGGAAATTGGTCTACAGTTCTCCTTTTTGGTGGGGTCTCTGTCTGGTTTTGGAATCAGGGTAATGCTGGCTTCATAGAAAGAATTTGGAAGTTTTCCTTCCATTTCTATTTTTTTGGAACAGTTTCAAGAGAATCGGTGTTACCTCTTCCTTAAATGTTTGGTAGAATTCCCCCGGAATGCCATCTGGCCCTGGACTCTTGTATTTTGGCAGATTTTTGATTATTAATTTGATTTCCTTCCTGGTTATGGGTCCATTCAACTTTTCTACTTATTCCTGTTTCAGGTTTAATAGTGTATATGTTTCTAGGAATTTGTCCATTTCTTCCAGATTACCCATTTTATTGGCATATAATTGCTCATAATATTCCCTTACTATTGTTTCTATTTCTGCTGTGTTGGTTGTGATCTCTCCCTTTCATTCTTGATTTTATTTTTTTGGGTCTTTTCCTTTTTCTTTTGGTCAAGCTGGCTAGTGATTTATCAAATTTGTTCATTATTTCAAAGAACCACCTTCTGGTTTCATTGATCTGTTCTACTGTTTGTTTGTTTTTGTTTGTTTGTTTGTTTGTTTTGATAGCATTAATTTCTGCTCTAATCTTTATTATTTCCTGTCTTCTGCTGGTTTTGGGTTATATTTGCTCTTCTTTTTCCAACTCCTTAAGGTGTAAGGTTAGGTTGTGTATCTGAGATCTTTCTTCCTTCTTTAGGAAGGCCTCGACTGCTATATACATTCCTTTTATGACTGCCTTTCCTGCATCCCAGAGGTTTTGGGTTGTGGTGTTTTCATTTTCATTGGCTTCCATATACTTTATAATTTCCTCTTTAACTGTTTGGTTAGCCCATTCATTCTTTGGTAGGATGGTCTTCAGTCTCCAAGTATTTGTTACCTTTCCAAATTTTTTCCTGTGGTTGATTTCAAGTTTCATAGCATTGTGGTCTGAAAATATGCACCATATGAATCTGATCTTTTTGAACCTAATTAGGGCTGATTTGTGTCCCAGTATATGGTCTATTCTTGAGAACTTTGCATGTGCACTGGAGAAGAGTGTATATTCTGCTGCTTTAGGATGAAATGTTCTGAATATATCTAAGTCCATCTGGTCCAGTGTGTCATTCAAAGCCATTTTTTCCTTGTTGATTTCTTGCGTAGATGATCTGTCCATTGTTGTGAGTGGGGTGTTGAAGCCTCCTACTATTATGTATTACTATTGATGAGTTTCTTTATGTTTCTGATTACTCGATTTATGTTTGGGTGCTCTCACATTTGGCGCATTTTTAGGTCTTCTTGGTTGATACACCCTTTGATTATGATATAATGCCCTTCTGCATCTCTTGATACAGTGTTTATTTTAAAGTTTAGATTGTCTGATATAAGTATGGCTACTTTTGGCTTTTGGCTGGCTTTCTTTCGTTGACCATTAGATGATAGATGGTTCTCCATTCCCTTATTTTCGATCTGAATGTGTCTTTAGGTCTATAGTGGGTCTTTTGCACACAGGAATTAGATGGATCTTTTTTTCTTTTCTTTTTTTTTTGAGGTTTTTGTTTATTTATTTATTTTTTAAATATGAAATTTATTGTCAAATTGGTTTCCATACAATATCCAGTGCTCATCCCAAAAGGTGCCCTCCTCAATACCCATCACCCACCCTCCCCTCCCTCCCACCCCCCATCAACCGTCAGTTTGTTCTCAGTTTTTAAGAGTCTCTTATGCTTTGGCTCTATCCCTCTCTAACCTCTTTTTGTTTGTCTATCATCCCCTCCGCCATGGACTTCTGTTATGTTTCTAAGGATCCACATAAGAGTGAAATGATATGGTATCTGTCTTTCTCTGTATGACTTATTTCACTTAGCATAACACTCTCCAGGTGATGGATCTTGTTTTCTTATCCATTCTGTTACCCTATGTCTTTTAATTGGAGCACTGAGTCCATTGATGTTTAGAGTGAGTACTGAAAGATATGAATTTATTACCATTATGATGCTTGTAGAGTTGAAATTTCTGGTGGTGTTCTCTGGTTCTTTCTAATCTTTATTGCTTTTGGTATTTGCATATATATTTTAATATATCTATATCTATCTATCTATCTATCTATCTATAGATAGATTCATCTTTTCTCCTCTCAGCGAGTCCCCCTTAAAATTTCTTGCAGGGCTGGTTTAGTGGTCACATACTCCTTTAATTTTTGTTTGTCTGGGAAACTTTTTATCTCTCCTTCTATTTTGAATGACAACCTTGATGGATAAAGAATTCTTGGCTGCATATTTTTCTGATTTAGCACACTGAATATATCCCACCACTCCTTCTTGGCCTGCCAAGTATCTGTGGACAGGTCTGCTGCAAATTTGATGTGTCTTCCCTTGTAGGCTAGGGACTTTTTTCCCTTGCTGCTTTCATGATTCTCTCCTTGCCTCAGTATTTTGTGAATTTGACTATGATATGCCTTAGTGATGGCTAGTTTTTGTTGAATCGAATGGGGATCCTCTGTGCTTTCTAGATTTTGCTGTCTGTGTCTTTCCCCAGGTTAGGAAAGTTTTCTGCTATGATTTGTTCACATACCCCTTCTATCCCTATTTCTCTCTATTCATCCTCTGGGACCCCTATGATTCTGATGTTTTTCCTTTTTAATGAGTCACTGATTTCTCTAATTCTTAAATCGTGCTCTTTTGCCTTAATCTCCCTCTTTTTTTCGTTATTCTCTATACATTTGTCCTCTATATCGTTGATTCTCTGTTCTGCCTTGTCCATCCTTGTTGCTGCTTCATCCATCTGTGATTGCAGCTCAGATATAGCTTTTTTTAATTTAATTCTGGCTATGTTTTACTTCTTTTATCTCTGTAGAAAGGGATTCTAATCTATTTTTGACTCCAGCTAGTATTCTTATTATTGTGATTCTAAATTCTGGTTCAGACATCTTGCTTGTGTCTGTGTTGGTTAATTCCCTGGCTGTCATTTCTTCATGCTTTCTTTTGGGGTGAATTCCTTTGTTTTGCCATTTTGAAGGGAGAAAATGAATGAATAAGGTACAAAAATTAAAACTAAAAAATATTAAAATTAAAAAATATTAAAACTAAAAATTTAAACACAAACACACATACAAAAAACGAATAAATGATGCTAGATCCTAGGTGTGTTTTGGTCTGGGTGTTGAAAGTGGTTTGACATATTAGAGAAAAAAAGGGGGGAAGAAAAAAAATGAAACCATTTGATAATTTGAAAAAATGAATACACTGAAGTAGACTAAAATGAGATGATGGGAATGAAATAGAATTTGAAGAAATATACACCAAAGTAAAGAATATGGCATAAAAAATTAAAACAAAATATTTTTAATAAAAATTAAAAGTAAATATTATTTTTTTCTCTTTCTGTAGTTAAGAAAAAGAAAAGAAACAAAAAAGAGAAATATATAAAAAAATAAAAATACAAAATCATTTGAAAATTGGAAAAAGTGGATACACTGTAGTGGACTAAAATAAAATGATGGAAGTAAAATAGAATTTGAAAAAA